>NC_066583.1:375104284-375405534 GCF_024323335.1 Lathyrus oleraceus | reverse complement strand
TGCTCGGTATCAATCTGCTCCTAAGGAATCACATTTAAAAGTTATAAAGCGCATCCTTAGATACCTTCATGGTACACCTAAGTATAGGCTTTGGCTTTCCTAAGGTAGTGATTGTAGTTTGGTTGGTTATTCCGGTTCCGATTTTTTCGATTGCAAATCGGATAGGAAAAGTACTAGTGGAACTTGCCACATATTTTCAAACTCCTTATTTAGTTGGCATAGAAAGAAGCAAGTTTATGTTGCTTTGTCAACTGCCAAGGAGGAGTACGTTTCAGCCGGTAGTTATTGTGCTCAAAATTTATGGATCAAACAACAACTACTTGACTTTGATATTAAACTTCATCATATTCCGATAATGTGCGATAATACTAGTGATATTAACCTCACCAAAAATACAGTTTTACACTCTCGTACTAAACATATTGAGATACACCACCATTTCCTATGTGACCATGTTGAAAAAGGAGATGTGGGTTTTGAACATGTTGATAACAAAAATCAATTTGCGGACATTTTCACAAAACCTCTTGTGACTGAATTTTTCAATATTCGACGGGAACTGGACATTCTCGATATCTCAAATCTTGCCTAAATATTTTGTTGCATGCATTATTTACATTTGTTTCAACTTTCGATAGAAATTTCTATTTCATGTGAGTGCATCCTTCGTCTCTCATCCTATGAGGTAGTATCGTTTCACTTATCTCTTTGTTCGTAAGTTTTTATTTAATGTGTGGTTTATATGTATCTTATATGTGATTGCATGTTTTTGTTCCAAAAATGTGTGATACATTTGATAAATGATACATTTCATGCATGTTCACTTCCAAAAAATTTCATTGTTAAACCATGTGTTTTTTCAATCTATATGTTTATTGTGAATTGATGTTATTATGTCATTATCATATGTGTTTCACGATATTATATCTTCATGTTAGAAGAATTTTTGAAGCTATTGGTGTTTGAGAATGTTATTTATCGACTCTTGCATGAAAAATGACGCTTTGGCATGACACTTACCAAGCCTTTGGAAACTACTTTGCATGCATTTTTTTTCTTTTTGTCTTTCATGTTATTATGTTTCGTCCTTATGCTCTTCTATTTTAACAATGTTATTATATGTTTTTAATGAACTTCTTTAAATTTTTTATGAATTGCATCTTTATTTATGTTTAGGCATTCTTAACATTAACGTCATTCTACTGATATGTGAGTGCATGTTAATATTGATCAATTTATGTTTGCAACGCCTCTGAGTGTTATGTATATTTTTGTAAGTTTTCATGATACTTCTCACATTTTCTGGCATTGTCTCCTTTTGGTATTGTCAAAGGGGGAGAAATTTATACAAGATCAAAGTATCTAAGGGTGCACATATTTGGGGAGAGCTATGATCAAGACATTAAATACTTTACACATTTTGCCATCATCAAAAAGGGGTAGTATGTGAGTGCACTATTCTTTTAGAAATATTTTGAATGGTCTCAAAACTAGGATACATAGTATTTGTGTACATTAGATCCTTTATGTCTATATGTGCATTTTTATTTTAGGATACTTAAAATCATATTAGAAATGATTTTACAAGTTAAAATTGAGTTTTTATGTGAAAAACTAGGTTAGAGGTCGAAACATCCAACTCATAGGTCGACACATGCTGAAGGATTTACAAAACCAAAGTTGTTGCCTTCTATGTATCGACATACAAGTTCATTAGGTAGACACATATCATGTTAAGATCGACGCATACGTGCTTGAGGTCAACGCATACTGAAGATTTTGCAAAAACAAAGTTTTTGTCCAGTATGTGTCAACATATAAACACTTCAGGTCGACGCATACGACATATAGGTCGACCCATACTGAGTTTTTGGCTCAAGCAAACTTTATGTCCATTTTAGGTCGACACTTAAAGCCTATAGGTTGACACATGCTATCAAATTTTCCCAAAACAAACTTGTAAAATTTTCTAAATCATGTTTTTCTGTTATACTTCTTACACTCACACACATGCGTGCGCGGATAGACGCACACATGCACACAGGCACAGACACAGACACAGACACACACACACACACACACACACATACACACACACACACACACACACACACACATATATATATATATATATATATATATATATATTCATGCATCCTTTTTCAAACATTGAAACCAAGAATATATAAAGAATTATCTCATCATCTTCAACCTTTTATATGCATACATACAACAACTACACATAATCATTTTTGTTTGATGTCATCTAGATACAAGATTGATAAGGTCCAATTTAGGATTGGTGTAATCAAATTAGGTTGAGATTTCTTTGGGGTGTCATTGATAAAACCATTTGGGGTTTCCCTTCCAAGATCAAGGGTAATTTGGGGTATTTTGGCACAAGATTTTGCAATTTGGATTCAGCTGACTGAAAGCTTTGAAGAAAGGAGTTTCTATCAAAAGATTATATAAACTGGAAGATCAATTGGAAATCTTAGGACACTTGTTCTTGTTTAAGATCAAGGGAAAAGAAGAAGATAAAATCAACATCAAACTTAGGGTTTGGGGGTTTGGATTTCTTTTTCTCTCTTGTATACAACATTTTCAAAGGTTAATTGAATATCTCAATTCCATTTGGAATTGGGGGCATACGTACACATAGCAAGGACAAACAAACCCATGTGTTCTCTCTCTCTCTCTCTCTCTCTCTCTCTCTCTCTCTCTCTCTCTCTCTTCTCTCTCTCTCTCTCTCTCTCTCTCTCTCTCTCTCCAATTTGAAAATTCATTTAGTGTGCAATTTCATATACTGATAATTTTGTTTGTGTTGAATTATTTCAAACTGTTTTGTAAGATAATGGCAATCTATAAATTTGCAATTGGTTTTCACATCAACAACACAAAATAAAAATTAGCTTGGTGTTCATTGCACACCAAGTGTTTAATAAACTGTCTTAGTCAATTTTTGTTTCTTATTTCATTGGAAATTGATTATCTAAGTGTAAAAGTATTCAAACGTTATTTTGAAAAACACGTTGATTTGTTTTCTCATCATTGTTATATGTTAATTTCATTACGGTATGGTTTAATATGCATATCTGATTCTTCTGATAACAGTTTGGGATAGACAAGTGTCGATCTGGAATCTCTTTCACTTGCCATAAAAAATAATTTTTAAAAACATATTTTTAATCAAAATTTTATTTGCGATCTATCACCCCCCATCTAGATTGTTTCACTCGTCTAACGATAGTTGTGTGTATGATTATTTATGAGTCCTCAACTCTTGGATAAGTTGATGGCAGACAAGTGTATGACTATCTTCTCCTTTACAAAGTAAAGCTGAAAAAGCTCGTTAACCGCAATTATGACCCCCCTTAACATTGATGATCCGTCAATGTATTTGTGCATAAAAAAACGGCATCTCGTCAATGAAAGGAATCTTTAGTGGAGGCGGCAAAGGAGGTGGTTTGCTAATGCGAGCTCTTTTGAAAACACTTTTTGGAGATTTTGGAGTTGGCGAGTTCGGAAAAACATTGTCAACATGTTCAAATACGAAGGAGAGTGCACCATTGAAGTGTCACTCGGTGTAGACTTGAGCTTCTTTGGAGCACTTTTTTTTACCGATTGAGAGGGTGGTTTCAAGTCGGTGGTCTCCTGATAAGTAATCTTCCTCTATTGTTCTTTGATGTGGAGTTTCATGTTATCATCGTCTTCCAAAAATATCTCTTGTATCACTTACCATTCGATCAAGATAAAGATATTTGATTTACCATCTTTCATGTCACCATCATGATCAAACCTAAGCCTTTTCTAGTGAGAGCAAACCTCATCCATTCTTATCGGGCTGCCTAGTTTCACTTTTTTTTAAATAACACAAGCACATGGGAGACCATATGTTTTCACAATTGTGCATCCACACTTTACGTTATCAGAGCCTACCTTACCATCCGTTTAGCTTCGTGAAAAACATAATTCAAACCCACTTGAGATATGTTACCAACAAACCGAGAATAAAGATTGTTGTCTTTAAATATATGTTCCAAAACTTTGATGCTTCGATCAAATGATGTATGTATCTCATTATGCTGGTTCTGAATCATTTAGTTCATGGAGTCCCAATTTCTACACAAATATCCTTTACTATTTCCCAACCAATTTTTCAATGTAGCATGAGCAAACTCAACTATATTAGTTATTGTACTTTCAACTAGTCGGTCGAACCACAAACAATTTTCTCCTTCACCTGGCCAAGAACTGTGTTTTCAACATATTTTAACAAATCAAGATATTTTTCGCATATTTTCCAAAAATGCATAACATAATCGGCATATAATTATTTAGTGGAAGAATTTACCATACGGTTCCATGCATCCATTATTTTTTCCACAACCACACTCTCATTCACCACTTTTTCATCTTCAGCCTTTATATGTTTCATCCCTACCGCGGGTTTAATCTGACTTCTCACATTCTTTGTTATGTGATACCTATAAAGTAATGTATAAGAAGTAGGAAATACCTTTTCAACCAAATTCATCAAGGTGGTATCGCGGCCGGTAACAATCACTTTAGGTATCTCTTCTTGGTCCTTCATCATTTCCCGACACACCTCTAAGACCCAATTAACATTCTCCTCTTTTTCCATCTCTAGAAATATAAATCCGACAAAATAGGTCTTCTTAGTAAAGGTAACACGAACCATCTCCAATAATGGAAGTCTATACTTGTTGATCTTGTACATTGAATCAAATATGAGCACAGTAGGAAACGTGTTGAACAACTTGATGGAATCGGGAAGAGTCCAAAATATATCTCTAACGATAACTCCATCCTCACACGTTTGGTGCCTAGACACATAATTGTTATCATCCAACAATTTCAAGAGTTGTTGCATTTAAGTTATATCCTCCCTAATCTCCTTGTTAGTTTACTACCAAATATTGTACACTTGCTTGATATTTGAGATATTTTTTGGTCTTTTATGTTTCAAAGTTGGAAGTATATTTTTCGGTTGAACCAAATTCAATGTCATGTCAACAACGCATTCATTCTCTTCTAGCATGAGGTGCCACACAATTGGATGGTCGCCTAACTTTTCATACAAATCATGGTTATGAAAACCACATATGACATTAAATCTCCAATTATTATTTACCAATATATAACTATGCACCTTAAAGGGACACTCATATTATCTTGAACTAGTGTCATCTCGTTTAAAATTTTGAATAGGAGATTTGTATGTCCTGCTTCTTTCACACGTCATTGTCATAAAATCACATCTTCTATCTGAGCCATTATCGGACCTATCGATAACCACACCAAATCTCAGTTTAGAGGCCTCCATACGAATCCATTGAAGCGTGTGATCACGAGATTGAAACTCTTTCTCATTTTTAAATTGGTTGCCAACATCTACCTCCTTCACAACAACACCTTTGACAGTGGGATACATAACTTGTTTGGGGAAAACATCAGGGTACACCATATCTAATGAAAGAAATTACCACATAACAGTAAATAAGCGCTAATGTTGTAAAAAGAGTTGGAAAAAATAAACACAGACAAATACAGGAGATGCATTTCCAAGTAAGTTCATATTCGTTCCAGAAATGTATCTCCGGAATAAACGTTAGTTTTTCAAATAGAAAACAATATTAATGTGAGCAATGGGGGTTGAAATAAATAATCTTTACCAATAATTCCAACTTCTTTTTCTCCCTTTGATGTGATGAAACACAAAATTGAAGATTTGGAGTGAAAAATGTGGATTGAGAATGGAAGGGTTTTGAATGAAAAACAAGTAGGGGTATATGAACATGCTACTCTGTGTTTTACCAAATTATTCTAGAGATGCATCTCTGGAAATATCTGACATGCAAAGGTAACAACAAATTTCAAAATCCCACCTCAAACTCCTGAAGATGCATCTCCGGAATGTCTGTTGAGTTGATAAATTGTCATTATATTTGTTTAAAACACCCGGAGATGCATCTCCAGATTTTTTTAGTATTCATATAGGGTGGCACTCATTTGGTGAGCTATAACATTGGTGCATGGTGCATTCGGAGATGCATCTCTAGAATCTGAGGGGATATTTAGTATTTTCGCATGGTGCGTAAGTAATATATAAGGTGCATTAAGAAATTCTCTAAACTGAGTTATGCCTAAAGAATGAGTTCTCTATCAACATGTACTTGTTTTGGGCACATGAATTATTCTTTACTCATATTTTTTATTTATTTACACAAACTCCTCCACTTGTACTTTGATATTATTTTGAATCATTTTAGTAACTTATAAAAATCTATTGTTAGTTAAGTGTCATCATCCGTGTTCCAACGGTCTGGATTCATTAGACATGAAAATAAGTCTTGATGACTTCTCGGCAAGTGTATCGATACTGTCGAAGTAATAAAAAGATTAAATCCACGAGGATTGCCTCTAAGCTAGACAAAATGTGTGCAATGTATAAAAACTAGTAAAAATAGGGGGTTTTGAGTTTCAGTGCAAAAATTAAATAAACAAGTAAACAATGTCATGAAAGCAGTCAGGTTGTGTTGTAGAATACCATATTCCTCTCTTATTGATGTTTGATGCCCTTTATGAATGATCTAATCACTATAACTTCACGGTGAATTAAAAAAATTGTTATAGCCGATCCCTCATGAAATAACTCACTAACAACTACCAGGAGCTTTCTATTCCTAGTATGCCAACGTAAGCAGGGCCAGGCGATGTATATAACCTTAATTATTTATGCCACTACTTGAGGTCTCCTATCCTTATTCAACCATCATAAGTACAACAATTGCCCTAGGTCCAACATATAGACTAATGGTCAGTATTCCCTATGTGCCCAAAATCAGATTAAAAGAGTATCTCACATAAAAAGAATTATGAACAAGAAGCAATTGAATAAAATTATAGATCAATAGGTTCATACAGTGGTCAAATCAACATAGAATCTAACAATTGAGAAACAGGTTCATCCTAACACAACCTAACCTAAAAGAATTTAGCTACTCATAGTGTAATTAAAAATACCATAATTAATAAACAGTGATAACATAAGAAGTCCCTTGGAGAGATGGCATCCAATGGCTTCAAATGCTCCAAAAATCACCATCCGTTCTCCAATCTTCCAAAATCGTAACCTTGTGAAAGTGTTGAAAAACGTCTTTTAAAGGCATCAGAATGGACCGGACGCATCATAAAAGGCCCAGAAAAGTGACCATCACACGCATGATACCATGCATCGCGCCTGATGCAACTTTTAATGCCTTATCACGTTCACGGTGGTGGATGTGATTATTTCCGAAGCTTCACTCTCTTTTGCTCATTTTTCACTTAAATTTTCACTAAGTCCACAATTTGCTTACTTAGATATTTTTCCCTCATTCTTTGGTCATTCTTCCTCAAATTTGCTCGACTTTCACTTGTTTTACTTTGATTCTTTGACTAAATATATGCAATGACGGATTGTCATCAAGTCTTGTGCCTACAAGAAGGTTAGTGGGAGCATGGTCGTTTTTGGGATATTTTATGTTGATGGCATATTTCATTGGAAACGATGTCCTTACATTGAAACGCGTGAAAACTTGGCTAGAGAAATGTTTTTCTATGAAGAATATGGGTGAAGTGGCCTATATGATGAACATCATGATCTATAGAGATAGATCACAAAACTGTTTGGTCTAAGTGTTCAAACATGGACAAAGTGTTAGGTGCTTTAATATGGGGAATTTATTTTCCCACCCTTAGGGTGTGGCTCACACCACTAAAAACTCGAAATTACCCTTAAGTGCGTCTAGAGATGCAAAAACACATTAAATTACTACATCATTTATAAATCAAACATCCACTCCATTTTTGGCAAAAATTTGTCCGAAGTTGTATCTTCATAAATTTTTTAGGTGAATTCGGAGATGTTTCTCTGAAAATACCCCTGAACCCATTTACTACGCATTTTTCATTGATTTGGTTTATTTAACCGTTCAGTGACATTTTCAGAGATGCATCTCTGAGAATGTCAAGTGGGAAATTGAATATATCACCACCTTACATTATCATCTCTCTCACACTCTATATCGCCTCCATAACCCAAAACCCTTAAAAAATCATTCTCAATCAACTTTTCGACTCCAAATCATCATTCTTATATTTTATCACATCAAAGAGAGAAAAAGAAGATACAATTTAAGTTAAAGTTCACTTATTTCATTCCTATTTTCTTACATTAATCTTGTTCTTAAGCTAGAAAAAATGTACATTACGTCCAGATGTGCATCTATAAATTTACCTTTTCTTGTTTATGATGTGCATCTCTGGGTTTTCCTACTATTGTGAGTTTTTTAAACGGTTTTTATGTTTTGGCTCTTATTAGATATGGTACATCCGAATATGTTTCCCAAAGTTGTTGTAAGTAATGATGTAAAATAGGATGAAGTGGCGGATGATGCTAAATTTGATAAGGTTAAAGATGATTTTAAATTGGGTGTTACACCGATTGTTGTCGAGATAGATGTTGATCAAATTTTTGAAATTAACAATTGTTTACTGCTCATGAACATATGCTTCAATGGTTCTGCATGGAGGCCAGGAAATTAGGATTTAGCATTATAATCAGAAGGTCTGACAATGGTTCAAATAAAAGGCGAGCATTTGCAACCATGGGATATGACAGAAGTGGCACGTACGTTCCATCGATTCAGAAGTTGAAACGCGATGACACTTGATGGTAGTTCGTCATTGCCTAGATTTAGTCAAAACAATTGGAACAAAACAAGTGAAAGTCGAGCAAATATAAAGAATAATGACCAAAGAATGAGAGGAAAATAGCTAACTCTGCAAATTGTTGATTTAATGAAAAATTTAGTGAGAAAGGGAGCAAAAGTGCGCAACCACTGGAATAATCACACCCACCATCGCGCACGCGAAATGGCATTTAAAGCTGCATCGCACGCGCGATGTAGGGTATCACGTACATGATGGTCACTTTTCTGGGCTTTTTCTTACGCATTCTAGTCCATTTTGACGCCTTTAAAAGAGGATTTTCTGCACTTTCACAAGGATTACAAAATTTTGAGATTGAAGCACAATGTTGAGGGCATAAGTGGAGATTTTTAGAACATTTGAAGTCATTGGAGGCCATTACTTCAAGGGACTTCTCGTGTTATTTTTATCTATCAATTATGGTATTATTACTTGCAATATGAGTAGCTAACCTCCTATAGATTAGGTTTTGTTATGATGAAATTATTTCTATATTGTTGGATTATATGTTGATTTGACCATTATATAAACCTATTGATCTATAATCTTATTCAATTGCTTCTTGTTCGTAATGTTTTTTATGTGAGATACTTTTTTTTAATCTAATTTTGGGAATATAGGGAATATTGTTCATTAGTCTATGTGTTGGACCTAGGGAAATTATTGTACTTACGTGGGTTGAATAGGGATAGGAGACCCTGAGTAGTGGCATAGAGAATTAACGTTCTATACATAGCCTAACCCTGCTTACGCTAGCGGACTAGAGGTAGAAAGCTCTGAGTAGTGGTTAGTGAGTCATTTCATGAGGGATTGGCTATAACGGTTTTGTTAATTTTCTATGGTGTTATAGTGATTAGAGCATTCATACAGAGCATCAAACATCAACAATGGATGAATAGGGAATTCTAGAACAGAACCTGACCACTTTCGTGACATTGTTGACTCGTTTATTTACTTTTCGCACTAAAACTCACCCCCTACTAGTTTTTATACATTGCACATATTTTTTCTTGCTTGGCGGCATTCTCTGTGGATTTGATCTTTTTATTACTTTGAAAATATCGATACACTTGCCAAGAAGTCATCAAGTTTTTAGTGTCGTTGCCGGGGACTGTTGATTTTTCAACAAGGTGACATTTATGCAATTTTTTTTTTATTTTTAGTCTTTTTAATTTTTGTTTTATTTTCTTACTTTTATCATAGTGATACTGAGCTATTCTCTATTTGTGTATGCGCAGTTCAGGATCACCATTAATTCCATTGGATCCAGAAATTGAAAGAACCCTCTCAGAAAAGTAGTTAGAGAAACAGCTCTGGACGGAGGAATACCAGAAGAAGAGAAACTATCAAGTTCTTCTGACTCTGAAGAAGAAGTCATGGCAGCTGCACAACCCCTCGCTATGGGGGACTACTATAAACAAACTGATGAAGGACATGTTTCTAAGGGGTTTGTACCGGCAGACCCTGCTAACTTTGATATTAAAAAAAAATAGTTTTAAGTTTAAGAGAAAAGTTGTTCAACGAGAATGCAATTGGAGACCCATGAGCACATCTTGCACGCTTCTATGAAACTTCCTCAATATGCAAACCAACTGATGCCACTGAAGACCAGGTTAAATTGAGGTTGTTTGAGTTCGCACTGATTGGAAGGGCGAAAGATTGGTTGTTTTGCCTTCCAAATGGAACAATCTAGACTTGGAAGGAATTAGAGGATAAATTCCTTAATTTTTTTTTACTACAACTCGATTTATCGAGCTCCGAGCAGAAGTTGTCAATTTTGAGCAGCGGGAAAATGAGTCACTTTATGACGCTTGGGAAAGATTCAAACTTTTGTTGTATAGATACCTGAATCATAACATAAATAATATGGAGCATATGCAAAACTTCATCAAAGTGAAAGGTCGTTCAAGCTTGAAAATGTGGGAACTCCTAAAGGAATCTTACCTATTGATACCCATACTGCTCTTTTAGTTCAAATTGAGTTGTTAAATAAAAATCTAGTTGAAAGCAGTTTAGGTAGAGATAACGTGAGTCACATACAAACACTTAGGTGTGATGTTTATGTAGGAGAACATGCAAATGGAATATGCTCATTGGAAGGGACAAATGATGAGGTCCAATTTGCTAATTTTCAAAATCACAACCCGTATTCTAACACATACAATATGGGTCGGAAAGATCACACAAATTTTTGTTAGAGCAATAATCATAACTCCAATGCCAACCAAGGTACAATAAAGCCAAGAAGCTCCGCTTCAAAGGAAGCCATCACAGTTGGAAGAGAACTTCCAGAATTTCATTAAAGTTGATCAAAGCAGCTTTGATCAGGTAACTATGAACCATGAAATTTTAAGTAGAAACCACGATGCGTCAATCAAGAATTTGAGACTCCGATTGGTCAATTATCCAGAAAAATAGTTGTTTTTCCAAGTTCAAGTGTAGGATTCACCGGTAACACCATTGATAATTCTAAGAATGAAACATGCAAGGTTGTGGATGCAGATTTTGGGGTAGTTACTAAAAAGAATAAAGTTGAAAGAGTTTAAGAGGATGGAATCGAGAAAAAGGAAGTTGGAATTGAAAAAGAGGAGAGTATAAATCAAGGTGACAAAGAGGAAAGAGTAGTCATCATTGATCAACTCATAGACAAAAACTCTCCTTGAAAGAGAACAAAAGAGAAAATCCTGAATGAATCGAACCCACCTTTACTAGATTAAATAAAACCATCATATCTCATCATTAAGAAGAAACTGGTACATGAGGATGAGGCTAGAATGTTTGAAAATGTTAAAGATGTGTTGAGATAACTTCATGTAAGTATCTGTTTTCATTAAATTTTAGAGTTAATTTTCAAGAAAAAGTCAACATGACAGAGAAAGAGGAGACGATAAAACCGTTAGAAATTCCACCAAAGATGAAGGATCCAATGGAGTTCAATATCACTTGCACCATTGGTGGGTTAAAAATCCCACATGCTTTATGTGACTTAGGATCGAGCATCAATGTCATACCGCTGAGAAAATTTAAGGAATTGGAGATAGGAGAGATCATTTTGAGCAACATGACACTGACTTTGGTCGATTCATCTATGACTCATCTGCCTTGCATTGTACAAGATGTGTCGGTTCATGTCGATGGTTTGACCTTTCCTGCAGACTTTGTGGTGATTGACATGAAAAATTATTCAAAATAATCACTGATTCTTGGGTCCCCATTCTTGGCAACCAGGAAGGCAAAAAATAGATATGGAGACAAGTGAATTGATTTGAAGTTTAATAAGGAAAAGGTGGTGTTTAATTCATACCAATGGACACCATATGTGGAAGGTCTAGAGACATGCTATCAACTGCAAGAGAAAGGTAGTGAAGTTCATAAAATAATTAAAAAAAGAGTTTTCACCAGTGTGAGGGTATCCCTTGCGCCTGGCGTGTTTTGAGCATTGAGCGTCAAGCTAATGACAGAAAAGAAGAACTGGATGGGAGGCAACCCATCAATTTTAATTAGTTTTTATTTTATAGAATTTACTTTCTTTTTATTCAATACCATGCACAAGAGAAATTGTCTACTCAAGAATAACCCTTCCATGAAGATCCATGTTGTCTTTAATAAGCAAGTTTGTAGCTGTTTTATTTCTTTCAGATTGCGAGTTTAGCACTTTAGCATTGAAAAGATGATCCAAAAGAAACTTGATCATCACAATAACAACTAACAACTTAAAGGCAAAGGATGAGAAAAGAATCTACAAACTTGTACTCAACCTACAGATACCTCGTATAGTAAGGTTTGAGCCAAATATTTCCATTGTTCACTTTTTTTCTTTATGAGTGTATCCATGCATTATTCTCATATCTGGTTTGATATACTTCTAATTAAGTTATCTGGTTTGACCAACATACATTGAGTCAATTTTTTGTGTATAACTTTAAGCCTTTGTAAACCACCCAGTAGTAATAGGTATATCCATTGCTAACCACTTTGAGCCTACACATTTCTTTCGGTGACATAGCCTAAAGTTCTTAGCCAGATTACTTGAAAGATATTTTCTTTCCATCCTAACTTTGGAGTTAGGTAAAAGTATAACTCCTAAATTGTAAGAAAACGATTAAGTTTGGGGTTGCTCTTGGAAGTGAGTAAAGTTTTAAGTTTGGGGTTGGGGTACTAGAGAATATGATCCAATATTTCAAAAAAAATTATTGTGAAAAGATGTGAAAAAAAGACATTTCTTCAAAATAAATTATTCATAAAATAAAAGAATGATATTATAAGAAGGATCAAAACTCTCCAGAACTATCAAAAAGGAATAAAGATGTATAATAATAGAATGAGAACTAGGAACCTAACTCCAAAGGTTTAAACCTACTTTCCTCAAAATATCATACCCTAACATCAGCCAAGTTACAACCTAAAAAGACCTCTAATGTATGTGTTATGATTTCTATGATAAACTCTATTAGAACATGATCAAGCTAAGTTTAATTGATTTTGCATGCTGATTGAGAGATTTACCTTATCCATTAAGTGAGTTATAATGAGCTGCGAGACAGGTTGAGTACTCATCAATATTGAGGATGTTTTTTCGAATTCTTCGGATAGAAGTTGGGAGCTAGAACAATGGTCAAGTAAAAGAAATTTTTAATTTGGTGATGTTCGACTGTTGTTGTGCGACTTGTTGTCTATTGAAATGTGCAGTTTCCAGCGAGTTACTTGAGGACAAATAATGATTCAAGTTTAGGGTTGTGATGGCAGTTCGTCATTGCATATATTTAGTCGAAGAATCATAGAAAATCAAGTGAAAACCGAGAAAAGAAGAAGAATGACCAAAGAATGAGGGGAAAATAGCTAAGTGTGAAAATTATGGATTGGTGAAAATTTGAGTGAAAAAGGGAGCAAAAACGTGCAACCACTTGAATAATCACGCGCATAATCGCGCACGCGATATGCAATTTAAAGTTATATCACACGCGATGCAGGATATCACGTGCACAATGGTCACTTTTCTGGTCTTTTTCTGACGCATTCTGGTCCATTCTAACACCTTTAAAAGAGGATTTTCTACACTTTCACAAGGGTTAGGAAATTCGGAGATTGAACCACGACTTTGAGGTCCCGAGTGGAGATTTTTATATCAATTTAAAGCCATTGGAGGCCATCACTTCAAGGGAATTCTCATGTTATTTGTATTTATTAATTGTGGTATTGTTAATTACATTATGATTAGATAAACTCCTCTAGGTTAGGTTGTGTTATGATGAACCTATGTTTATATTGTTGGATTCTATGTTGATTTGACCATTGTATGAAATTATTTATCTATAATCCTATTCAATTGCTTCTTGCTCGTAATGCTTTTTATATGAGATACTCTTTTAATCCGATTTTGGGCACATAGGGAATACTGACCATTAGTCTATGTGTTGGACCTAGGGAAATTGTTGTACTTACCCTGGTCAAATAGGGATAAAAGACCCCAAGTAGTGGTATGGAGAATTAACGTTCTATACATCGTCTAACCTTGCTTACGCTGGTAGACCAGGGATAGGAATCTCTGAGTAGTGGTTAGTGAGTATTTCGTGAGGGGTCGACTATAATTGTGTTGTTAATTCGTCGTGGGGTTATAATGATTAGATCATTCATACAGGGCATCAAACATAAAAAAATAAAGGAATATGGAATTCTCGAACACAACCTGGCCGTTTTCGTGACATTGTTTACTCATTTATTTAATTTTTTCACTAAAACTAGAAACCTTCCCCCTTTTTACTAGTTTTTATACATTGCACACATTTTATCTTGGTTGAAGGCAGTCCCTGTGGAATCGATCTTTTTATTACTTAGACATTATTGGCATACTTGCCTAGAAGTCATCAATACCAAATCAAGAAAATTTGAGTCTTAGTTTAAATTATGCGTATATTGTAAGTTGGATGACACATGGAAATTTAATGTGGTTTCTGGTATACATAATCATGCCTTACAAACCGAAAAGGAAATTGTTTCAGACATGTCTTTAATCAGGATGGCACCAAAAAACATACTTGCATATTTGAAACGGAAAAGTCCTGAAAGTGTTTCAAATATCAAGCATATATATAATACACGTTATCGAAACAACATGGTGATAAGAGGTCCAAGATCAAAAATGCAACAAATTTTGAAGCTTTTGGATGATAACCTTTATCTTTACAGGTATAAAGTTTGTGAGGATAAAGTCATTGTTCGTGAGAATACTTTTTCAATGGGATTTGCATTTTTGGAATCCAAAAAAGAGGTCAAGTTACACGGGCCTTGGAAATGTGTAAGTCTTTGTTGAAAGACCGAGAAAACATTTTGAATGTAATTGTCACCGGTCGAGACACTGTACTGATGAATTTAGTTGCAAAGGTGTTTTCTACATCCTATGCATTACTTTGTTGATATCACATAACAAAAAATGTGAGAAGTCAACTCAAACCCGCGGTAGGCACCAAACAAATAAAGGGTGAAGACAGAAAAATGGTTAAACCTAGTATGGTGTTGGAAAAGATAATGGGTGCATGGAATGGTATATTAAATTCATCCATAGAAGACTTGTATGTTGCCTCTGTAATGCATTTTAGGAGTGTGTGTGTGTGTGTGTGCGCGCGTGTGTGTGTGTGTGTATATGTATATATATATATATATATATATATATATATATATATAATATATATATATATATATATATATATATATATATATATATATATATATATATATATATATATATATATATATATATATATATATATATATATATATATATATATGTGCGTGTGTGTGTGTGTGTGATATCCCGATTTACTAAAATACGTTGAGAGTACTATTCTAGACCAAGTGAAGAAGAATATTATTTTTTCTTGGACCGATCAGGCTAGACACCTCAGTAATACAATAACTAACAGAGTCGAATATGCATATTCGCCACTGAAGAAATTGTTAGGTGATAGTAAGGGTGATTTTTATAGAATGTAGGACACCGTGAACCAAATTATACAAAACCAACATAATAAATACAAATAAATTTTGGTAAGAGCATTACAGTGTTATAACATTGATTAAGAGATAACACTTTCTACTCGTAGTTGGTTGGCAATGTATCTCGGGCGGGATTGAATTTCATTTTTCACGAAGCAAAGCGAGTAGAGATGATAGGTTCGGATAGTTCGAAGTGTGGATGTACACTTAGGAAGACTTACGGTCTTCCATGTGCTTGTCTTATTTCAAAAAAGATGAAGCTTGATGCCTCGATACGTATGGATGAAGTCTACAGTCACTGGAAAATGCTCTAGTTTGATGACAATAGTGTGGTGAAGGATGGTAAAGAGGTATAATTATAATGACCAAGTGGGAAATAATCCAAGATAGATTTTCTAAAGAAGATGACACCATGAAATTGCACATCAAAGAGCAGTTGAGGAATGTTGCCTGTAACAGCCCAATTTTTAGGAATTGATTATTATATTATTTTTATTATATTATATTTAATTATTTGGAGTGTTAAGTAATTAAGCGGTTGTGAGGTAGCATAATAATGGATTAATTAACTTAATTAGTGTGGGAATTAATTATTTAGTTGATATGAGACATAATTGAATTATTAATTAACTTAGTGTGCATAGTGAGTGGTTAATTATTTGAATTTAAAGAGAGGTATTTAAATATTAGGTATTATTGGACCTAGTGATTAAATTAGATGGATATCATGAATTAAGCCCAACTGGAATACTATTATAAATAGTAAGAGGTGAAGGGAGTGAGAATTAGAACTCACTTGAGCATTGAAGGCAATAGAGGAAGAGGAAAGGAAAAGTAAAGGAGAGCTAGGATTTCCATCAGATTGACGAGGTAAGGGGGGAAATCCTTATTATTATGGGTTAGTATGATTGGGTCAATGGGTAGGAACATGTTTTAGGTTGAAATCCTTAATTGGCATGGTTTGGAATTATTAGGTCTTGATAAATACTCTTGAATTGTGATGATTAAATTATGCTAAAACTGTGAATGAATATATATTTGGATGAGTCATAATTTTCTGAACGTGTATCTTTTTACGGAATCGAAATCGGAGGTCCGGAAGTCCTCCAACGATGAAAAATGCGGGGAAATCTGCATTCTGTTTCGTGTTAGCGCAGGAACAGCATTCTGTTTTGTGTTAACCGGTTAACCCAGGGCGTTAACCGGTTAACACTGTTGCGATATTGAAAAATTACATTCTGTCTTGCGTTAACCGGTTAACCCAGGGCGTTAACCGGTTAACACTGTTAAAAATTGCCAAGAAGCGCATTCTGTTTTACGTTAACCGATTAACCATATGCGTTAACCGGTTAACACTGTTTGAAAAGTGAAAAACTGATATTTAAATGTTGTGTGCGTTTTGGAATGAAATATATGTGTACATGTTTGATGATTGGCCTATATTGGTGAATAATATATTGTACGAATATGTATGTATACCAGTACTGATTTGTGAAGGATTTATGGTTATGGATGTGTATATGTAATTGTAATTGATGTGTTGTGATGAATGTGTATATGTACCAATTGTGAGTCATGGTGATATGTGGGATGTTAAGACGGTATATAGATGGTCTTAATTGCATATGTGTTGGTATGTGTGCATTCATTCATAGCATGGTTGACTTCATTGTGGAAGTGGTTAAGCGGTGATCCTTCATTGGAAACAGACGTAGCAGACGTTAATCCTTAATTGGGATTAGGCGTAGTATTTAAGCGGTGATCCTTCATTGGAAACAGACGTAGCAGACGTTAATCCTAATTGGGATTAGGCGTAGTATTAAGCGGTGATCCTTCATTGGAAACAGACGTAGGGCTTTGGTCTTGTCCGGATCGGAAGCGTGGCTTAGATTCTAGATATTGAATCGGAAAGCGGTGAAACTTTGAGTTCACATTGAGGTACCACATGCATATAGTCACATTGTCTTGCATTGAGTCGTCTATAGTTATGTGATCATTGAATGCATGTATTGATGTGGATGCGATGTACGTTTGAAATATGTGAGATGATTGTTGGTTAATATTATTGACGTGATTATACCAAGTGTGATGAATTCTTAAATTGTGTTTTAAATCATTGTGCCTTATTATGCTATTTCATGATGATTTGAATTCTCACCCTTTCTGTTTGAATGTTACCTTTACATGGGTATCGTGCAGACACTATAGAGTAGTATTGCTGGAGTAGGTAGACGGTAGCTCGCTCAAGAATAGCTGGAGAGTTTCCGTATTCAGTTTGAAATTAGGTGATGAGTCAATGCTCTGGTCATGTAACACTGGGTAGATTAGTGGTATTGAACTCGTGTCTTATTTAGATATGTTTTATGTTATTACTTGTTTATTTTAATTGGAAGTGATTACTGAGGGATGATCATGGTATGGGACATGAATCATTTTATGAAATACATGAGTATTCTTTATTTTCCGCTGCGAATGCGTATTGCTTGAATATTCATGATGAGTAAAATGTGTTATTTCAAATGGCCAGGTGTATTGTTGGTTTTTGAAAGTTTTAAGTTTCGAAAACGTCGATGTGACGCCCTTTTCTTTATATGCGTGCTTATTTACTCTGATTATATGCTGAATAATTTGGGGTAGAAAAAGGGGTGTTACATTGCCTATCCATAAACCACAAATTTGAAACCTCATTCGAAACCGGTTAAAACCAAAGGTGCCCCTTAAAAGGTCAAACCGACACAAACTGGTAATTCAACGAAGCATACTCTATCATAATTTGAACATGTTGATTCACATTTCCCATATTCTTTAACTCCCAAATATCCCAAAAGTATTTACAAGGGTGCTCGCATTAGCAAATCACTTCCTTCAACGTCGATGCCAAAAATAATTTACATTGAAGAAATGCTGATTTTTATGCACATACATATTGTGCAGATTTTAAATGTTTTAATTGTGATTATTGGGGCGTATCTGGCTTGATCGGTAAAGGAGAGGAGAAACCCTTTCTTATCCGTCAATAACTTTTGAAAGAGTTGACGATACATAGGGAATTCTACACATCGCTAAACGGGAAAAAGGAACATTTTGATGCAATTCACATTGCTCTTATTCCTTGTGTAAGTGGTCCCGTATCAGATTCAAAATAGTGCCCCTAAAATGATCCATCTTATAGCAAGTACATATAACAAGGTATTTATTGATCTGACAAGATATGGCTTCTCGGAGACATTTTTTCCACTTCGGAGTGGCTAATGACACTGAAATTCACCGTATTTCGCATGCATTTTAGTAGTTTTATTGTTATTTTGTTGTGTTATTACTATGTTTCTCTTTGTTTTCAGGTTTTTACTTTAATCGGAGCCCCGATCGAGAAAAGGAGCTAAAATCCCTAAAATTAAGCATTTTGCACTTGTGGCTGGCGCCATAGGTCCAGCCATGACGTGTCACAGCTCAACTTCCCTCAACTGCCATGTTCCCCACTACTTCCACTAAGGCGCCACAATTTGGCCTTATGGCGGGCGCCATGGACTTGTGGCGGACGCCACAAGAGGAAAAGTTTTCCCTCCCAATTTCAAACTAAAGGGCATCCTTGCCTTTTCCATTATTTTACTTGCCTATAAATAGAGACTCAAATTCATTTGTTTAATCATCCAAACTTAGAGCAGATGCAAGCTTAGAGCAAACTTAGTTTCACTTAGACATATATTCAGTATTTTAAAGTGGTAATCGCTTCGCATTGGGGTGTTACCACAATTGTGTAATCAAGTCTATGATTGAGTCTGTAATCGAGTTTGGATCACTTTGGAAGGAAGTTAATCCTGCCGCCATTTTCATTTCCGCTTTGCATTTTATTCAACCCTCCGTTTGGAGCAGGTTTTTATTGCCTTGCCTTTATCTATTTATTTTCTCGCACTGTCTTTACTTTATTTATTTCTCGCACTCGCTTTACTTTATTTATTTTCTTGCACTGTCTTTACTTTATTTATTTCTCGCACTCGCTTTACTTTATTTATTTTCTCGCACTCTCTTTACTTTATTTATTTCTCGCACTCGCTTTACTTTATTTATTTCTCGCACTCGCTTTACTTTTATTTATTTCTCGCACTCGCTTTACTTTATTTAATTTCCGCACTCGCACTACTTTTATTTACTTTCCGCACTCGCACTACTTTTATTTAATTTCCGCACTCGCACTACTTTTATTTAAATTAATGCACTTTTACTTTACCATGTCTAACTAAACCTATAAGGTTAGAATGTAAGGATTGTAATTAAACCGATAATCCGTACAATTGTTCGTAGAAACACTTAAGGGCTATTTTAACTTTCAACTTAAGTTTTCCCGCACTTAATTTCTGTTGGGTAAGATCGAAATCCGTCCAACGTCTATTTAAACTTAATTGTTTTTAACTATTTCAAATACAGCAAAAGCGCTTTGTTTAGTTCATTAGGAGTTTTTAACTTAAGAAGAAAAGAGATTTTAAAACTATTTTCGGACGCGTTTATAAGTTTAGAGTCTGGTTTGTGAGAACCTCTTTTGGTTAAGAAATCCAGGTTAAAATACTTTTCAACTTAGTCAAGATACTATATTTCTTAAAAATAGGTTTACTACTCTAACGAGTGCGCGCCTTTTTATAAGTGACAATAAGAGGGTTTGATTAGGGAGTACAACTCGGTTCTGAATACGCAAAAGCGACAGTTCTTGTTAAATTGGTTCTTTTCAAAGTAGGAAACACTGCCCATAAGTAGTTCTATTAGCAAGTACTTGGATTATCTATTGATTACATGAATTACGTTCGAGCCTGTCTTTATTAATTGAACTTTATTCAACACTTTACTTTTCATTGCACACTCTAAAAACCCCTATTTTGATTACCTTAGATAAACACCATAACAATAGATAACGATAGATTGACACTTGGTCTTTGTGGATTCGACAATCTTTTATATTACTCTGACGTGTTCGTATACTTGTGAAAAACACGCATCAAGCTTTTGGCACTGTTTCCGGGGATCAATTTCGTCAAATTTCATTACCCTGTTGTTATATCGTTTGGACTTAGGTTATTTCCCGCCGGTCAATGCGAAAAGCTCGCAGCACCGGAAGCTTAGTATACCCTCTGGCGGTACCTGAACGTTACGCTCGCGCATGTTTATTTTTCCATAGAATTAGGAGAGCTATGGCCGAAGATCAAAACCAAAGACCTCTTAAGGACTTCGCCCAACCATCCAACGAAGAACCTAGTTCTAGTATAGTAAACCCAACCATCCCAGCTAATAATTTCGAACTTAAACCCTCTTTGTTGCAACTAGTGCAACAGAGACAATTCGCAGGTCTCGCTACTGAGAACCCAAACCAACATCTAAAAATCTTTCTCCAATTAGCAGACACTTTTAAAACCAACGGAGCTTCTCCTGAGGCAATCCGTTTAAGATTATTCCCTTTTTCCCTCAGAGATAAAGCCCTATCATGGTTAGATTCCCTTCCACCCAATTCTATTACGACTTGGGATAACCTTAGAAGAGTATTCCTTGCTAGATATTTTCCCCCAAGTAAGACCGCCGTCCTTCGAAACCATATAACTAGATTTACTCAGAACCAAGGAGAATCGATGTTCGAAGCTTGGGAGAGATATAAATAGTTGTTAAGAGCATGCCCACATCATGGTTTAGAAAATTGGTTAATCATTCAGACCTTCTATAATGGACTTCATTATAACACTAAGATGACCATCGACGCTGCCGCAGGCGGTGCGCTGATGAACAAACCTTATCCTGAAGCTAGTGCCCTCATCGAAGATATGGCTCAAAACCATCAATCATGGGGAGTCGAACGAGTGACAGTTGAGAAGAAGGAAGCCCAAGGATGAGTGCATGAACTAAGCCCTATATACATGATGCAAGCTAAAATGGACGCATTAGCCCTTAAGGATCGAGCATATGTGCATAAACCCGAATACTGTAGTCGCAGTTTCGTCGGATTGTGAGATATGTGGAACCAAAGGACACCGATTTGCAGAATGCAGTCTATTAAACGAAACCCACTCTAAGCAAGTGAACTACACCAAAGGGAACCCATATTCGAATACTTATAACCCTGGATGGAGGAATCACCCGAACTTCTCCTATAAAAACAATAACCCTATCCAAAATAATGCACCTCCGAGACAAACTGGTTATCAAGCCCCAAGACCAAATCAACCTATGCAACTTGTACCACCAAAGCCGAGCCTTGAGAAAATCATGGAAAATTTTATCACTGCTCAAACTCAACAAAACAAAGAGTTCATGAACCAAAACATTCACGTTAACGAACTGATTACTCAGTTAGGAACTAAGGTTGACCAAATAGTTACCCATACCAAGATGCTTGAAACCCAGATCTCTCAGGTAGCTTTAAACCAAGCCCCTCAGACTACACCTGGAGGACAGTTCCCTGGACAACCTCAACAAAATCCGAGAGGACAAGCCAATTCCATTACCCTACGAAGTGGGAACACTTACGATGAGCCACCAAACCCAAGATTGAGTGAACCCGAAACTTCTAAGGAATATACCAAACCCCCGGACGAAGTAAAGGAACCAGAGGAATCTGAAAAACAGGAAGGTCAAAGAAAAGGAGAAAAACCTAAAGATAAAACTTACGTACCACCCCCGCCATATAAACCACCTATACCATATCCGCAAAGACTCAAACAAACCCAGATCAATAGCCAATATCAAAAATTTATTAAAGTTATAGAAAAACTTCATGTAGAAATCCCTTTCACAAAAGCCATCACCCAGATACCTTCTTATGCAAAATTTCTCAAAGACATCCTTACCAACAAACGTAGACTTGATGATCTGAAGCCCTTGGAATGTAATTCCATTTCCGAGAATAAATTAGCTAAAAAGGATAAAGATCCTGGAAATTTCTCCATTCCTTGTCTTTTGGGTAGTCATGTCATCGAAAAAGCTTTTCTAGACTTAGGAGATAGTGTGAGCTTAATGCCTTTAGCGGTTTGTGAGAGGTTAAACTTAAGAGAACTACAACCTACTAAGATGTCACTTCAGTTAGCCGATAGATCTGTTAAGTATCCGATAGGCATTTTAGAAGATGTCCCTGTTAGGATAGGTCAGTTATTTATCCCTACTGATTTTGTTGTCATGGACATCAAAGAGGACAATGATATACCAATCCTTCTAGGTAGACCATTCTTATCAACTGCAGGAGCCATAATAGATGTCAAGAGAGGAAAGTTGACCTTTGAGGTAGGTGACGAGAAAATAGAATTTATACTTTCGAAATTTCTTATGGCACCTGTGATGGGATACGCATGTTATGCCTTAGATATCATTGATGAATGCGTTAGGGAATTACAACAAGAAGAAATTATAAAAACAATTAAGTTACCATCAACTCTCATAATGGAAGATGATGACTTTAAGAAACCCTACATCGATGATAATCTTTACGAATGTTTATCCCTTACCCCAGATCTTATGCCATGCCCTAAGAAACCAACCTTAGACCTTAAGGAACTGTCTAAGAATCTGAGATATGAGTTCCTCGATGAAGAGATGAACCGTCCAGTTATAGTCAGTGCTACCTTGAGCCGAGAGGAAACAGACAAACTTTTAGACGTTTTACGAAGATATCCCTCAGCCTTAAGATATAATATCTCTGACCTGAAAGGTATAAGCCCATTCGTATGCATGCATCAGATTTCGCTCGAAGAAGATTCAAAACCCTCCAGAGAACATCAGAGAAGAATAAACCCTATAATGAGTGATGTTGTTAAAAAAGAAGTTCTTAAGTTACTTGAGGCAGGTATAATCTATCAGATCTCAGATAGTAAGTGGGTGAGCCCTGTGCATGTAGTACCTAAAAAGGGAGGCATCACAGTCGTGCAAAACGATAAAGGCGAAGATGTAGCAAAACGGTTAGAAGGAGGATGGCGGATGTGTATAGATTACAGAAAATTAAATAAAGCAACCAGGAAGGATCATTTCCCTTTACCATTTATAGACCAGATGTTGGAGCGTCTAGCCAAACACTCTTACTTCTTCTATCTAGATGGATACTTTGGATTTTTCCAAATACCTATCCACCCCGAAGATTAAGGAAAAACTACCTTTACATGCCCTTATGGAACTTTTTCCTACAGACGAATGCCATTCGGCCTCTGTAACTCCCCAGCTACTTTCCAACGTTGCATGATGTCGATCTTTGCAGATTACCTAGATGGTATCATGGAAGTGTTTATGGATGATTTCTCAGTTTGCGGATTTGATTTCCACAATTGTCTTGCTAACCTTGAGAAAATCCTGGAAAGATGCGTGGAGGTAAACCTCGTGCTAAACTGGGAAAAATATCATTTCATGGTGACCGAAGGAATTGTTTTAGGACATATAGTTTCCGAAAAAGATATAGAGGTAGATAGAGCTAAGATAGAAGTTATAGAAAACCTCAAACTATCAGAGAAGTCTGAAGCTTTCTTGGACACGCTGGATTCTACCGGTGTTTTATCAAGGACTTCTCCAAAATAACTAAACCTTTAATTGGACTTTTAATGAAAGATGTTGAATTCATTTTCGATGGAAAATGTAATGCCGCATTTAATATTTTAAAGCAAGCATTAGTATTAGCACCCATTATGAAACCACCTGATTGGTCAGAACCTTTTGAGATAATGTGCGATGCTAGTGATTATGCGGTTGGAGCCGTTCTAGGACAAAGGAAAGATAAAAAATTACATGCCATTTATTATGCCCGTAGAACCCTAGACGCTGCCCAACTTAACTATGCAACAACTGAAAAGGAATTACTCGTTGTAGTTTTTGCTATAGACAAATTTAGATCTTATCTAGTAGGAGCAAAAATTATAGTTTACACTGATCATGCTGTCATTCGTTACCTATTAAGTAAAAAAGATGCCAAGCCCAGGTTACTCCGATGGATTCTGTTACTACAAGAGTTTGATTTAGATATAAGAGATAAAAAAAGGCACTGAAAATGTAGTAGTTGATCACCTTTCTAGGCTAGAACACCTAAAACCAGACTTAGTACCCATAAATGATGATTTTGCCTATGATAGACTGATAGCTAGACTAGAAACCATTGAAGACGATAACCTAAGCCCTCATGAGCACTTCCAAAATTCCTTAGCAATAAGTAATGTGCCATGGTATGCAGACTTTGTTAATTACCTAGCTGCTGATATCGTACCCCCTGATCTTGACTACCACCACAAGAAGAAATTCTTCCACGATGTGAGAAACTTTTATTGGGACGAGCCGCTCCTTTTCAAAAGGGGTAAAGATGGCATTTTTCTTCGTTGCGTTCCAGAAGAGGAGGTAAAGAGTATAATTGAGCATTGTCACTCCGCACCCTATGGTGGACATGCGAGCACCTCTAAGACAAACGCCAAGATTCTTCAAGCTGGCCTATTCTGGCCTACCATGTGGCGTGATGTCTATGCTTGCATTGTCAAATGTGATAGATGCCAACACACTGGAAACATTTCAAGGCGTGATGAAATGCCTCTAAGAAACGTTCAGGAAGTAGAACTCTTCGACATATGAGGTATAGATTTCATGGGACCTTTCCCACCATCCTTAGGAAATAAGTATATCTTAGTAGCTGTAGACTACGTATCTAAGTGGATTGAAGCCATAGCTGCACCCACAAACGATACTAGGGTGGTGATCAAGCTATTTAAGAACTATATATTCCCTAGATTTGGAATACCACGTTTAGTCATAAGCGATGGAGGATCACACTTCATATCGAGAATATTTGATAAACTTTTAAGAAAATATGGAGTTAGGCATAGAGTAGCAACACCATACCACCCACAGACTAGTGGCCAAGTAGAAGTATCCAATAGGGAGATAAAACAAATCCTAGAAAAAACTGTTTCTATCTCTAGGAGAGACTGGTCTCAGAAGCTTCAAGAAGCATTATGGGCCTACCGAACCGCTTTCAAAACCCCTATAAAAACAACTCCATACCAACTAGTTTATGAAAAATCATGTCACTTACCTTTCTAATTAGAGCATAAGGCCTATTGGGCCATTAAAAACTTGAATTTAGACTACCTGACCGCAGGTGAAAAGCGTATCCTGGACATTCACAAACTAGAAGAACTCAGGCAATCTGCCTACGAGAATGCCAAAATTTACAAAGAGAGAACAAAAGTCTGGCACGACAAAAGAATAGTAAAGAAAGATTTCAATATAGGCGACCCTGTTCTCCTGTTCAACTCTAGGTTACGACTCTTCCTAGGGAAGTTGCGCTCAAGATGGACTGGCCCTTTCGAAGTATCCAAGATTCTGAGATCCAGAGCCGTAGAAATCAAGAACGAAACTTGTAGTCCATTCATTGTAAATGGACAAAGACTGAAGCTCTACGAAGGAGGGGACATTCCAACAGACTACTCAAGCCATACTCTGATTGATCCATCGATTCCTACTACTACAGGTGTATAAATTCCGATCGTCAAACTAATGACGTTAAACAAGCGCTGCTTGGGAGGCAACCCATGGTTTTTTATTTTACCTTTTTGCATTTACTTTATTTTATTTTTTTTATTTTTATTTTTATCATATTTTCATCGAGACTAAATATTTGAATGGTTTGTATTTTCAAGATCCCTTTTTCCTAACTTTTATAGGATGCAGGACTTCGACGATATGCATGTAGCCTATAGAGATGATGCTCAGAGAGAGTGCTATATAGCTCTTTACGAGCGCCCTATGGCGTCCACACGCTATCCAGATCAGCACTGCATGGAAGCCTTGGGTATCGAGCCGAGTATCCGATTTCTGAGCCACCAACTCCATTAGGACGAGTTCGTTGACGACCTGAGTAACACCTACAGGAACTTGACATTGGAGTTCCTCAGTTCATTTGATTATGACTTTTACTCTGGACCAGATGGGTATGCTGCTTTCAGGCTCTTTGGAGTTGAGTACTCTTTCATCCAGAAAGAGTTCGGTGACCTATTGGGTTTCCAGACCACCCCTAACGCTTAACCTGAACAATGAGATAGCTACCCTAGATCCCCTACCTCCTCGCACAATCAACCTAAAATTTCTGAGAGATATGAAGTTGTGCCGATTAAGGAGAGAAGAAGGCTATGTACTTATGGTTCATGGCGTAGCTATCTCATCTGTTGTCTTACCATGCACTAGACGTACTGATGTACATGATGAAAGGAATTAGACCTATGTTTTAGATGCTCCACCTGTTTTCGGTCCACTTCCTCCTAATGTTCCTGATGCGGAGGGACACAACACTGATGAAGAATATGATCGGCGAGAGCGATCTCCCGTACCTCATGTGTCCCCCCATCACCCTTCACCACCATACACTACACCATCTTCTTCTTTTGCAGGTCCTGCTCCTGGCTTTTATATTACAGAGGAGATGTGGCGTGACCACATGGCTAGAGAGCAAATGTGTGACGACCTACTCTCTACCATTCAACAACAACTGGAGGACAACATGAGCTTCATGCAAGAATCCCAGCGGAGGACACATAGATCCTATGAGACTGTTGTACAGTCCCTGCTTACGATCACAAATACGCAAGCCCGTCAGCAACACTACCACCGTCAACATACTGCACTCATAGAAAACACTCAGGGTTCCATTTTGGGTAACCTTTGAGAGGTGAGGACTGCTCAGGATGCCTTACAAGCTAGGATGGATCAGAGAGACCGTCGTCGTACCCGATCCCGTCGTCCACCTCAGGATGGCGAAGGCACCAGTGGTCAGTAGTAGGATGTCAGGTGACTCTCCCCTTATCTTATTTCGAAACATTGGGGAGAATGTTCGATTTAAGTGTGGGAGGAGACTTTATCGCTTTTCTTTATCTCTTTTCTTTGTTGTTTTTAGATAGTTTGTTTATTTTTATTTATTGCTTTTTAGTTGCTTATTTTGCTTTTAGTGTTTTAGATAATGCATGAGTCTGACGAGTCACCAGTATAGTGTATTTTTAGTACAGTCTAATCTCCCCATACCTTTAGCCCTACCAAAAAAAAATTGCAAAAGAAAAAAGTGTTATTCTGAAAGTTTTTGGGTTTTTAAGACGGGTTTGAGTAAGGATGCGGTGACTTGGGAGAACTTTATGAAACATCAGTATTGTTTTAGCACCATAGACTTCGTAAATATAGGAATCATTCCCGAAACCCCATATACCATGGCCTTAATCATCATTTCAGTATAAGTCCTCAGTAGTTTATCCCAACATACACCTCCGGCCTACACATCCTCTACGTAGGGGACCGATGAACATAAGTGAATGATCCAGTGAAATAAATAAATAAAAGAAAGCAAAAAGGCAAATCCGGTATAGGTGGCCCTCACAAAGTCATTTAAACCAAAGAGTTGTAAAAAATTGCTACAAAAAGAAAAAGAAAAACATCACCTGCTGTTAGTTGGTTCAGAGGTATCTGGCGCTGAACTCGGTAGGGCGGATTACGATCCAATCCCCCACAACTGCAGTTGGGTCAAATAAAAGGGTTTACACATATTTATGTGCCAAGAAACCCAGGTTTGGATCATAATCACTAACAGGTCACTCTGCTATGAAGCATGTACAGATAACGGGCTTAATGTGATTGCGCCTGAATGAAAAGGACACAAAAAGAGATGAAGAGGCAGGCCTAGGTATTGTGGGATGATATGGGTTGGTTAATATAGGAATGAAGTTTATGTCCGTGTTTGCGGATAAGTGTCATCATGATACCCTTAGTTCACTCAGTTAGTACCTATCACTACATCCCGACTTGAACTTAGAAATCTTTCTAGCCCGAATCAATCGTTGACACCTGTTCTTCTTTTGTGAGCTTTTTAGTGTTTTGCTTGAGGACAAGAAAAAGCTTAAGTGCGGGAGAGTTTGATGACACTGAAATTCACCGTATTTTCGACTCCGATTTCGCATGCATTTTAGTAGTTTTATTGTTATTTTGTTGTGTTACTACTATGTTTCTCTTTGTTTTTCAGGTTTTTACTTTAATCGGAGCCCCGATCGAGAAAAGGAGTGAAAATGAGCTAAAACCCCTAAAATTCAGCATTTTGCACTTGTGGCTCCCACTGTGGCTGGCGCCATAGGTCCAGCCATGACGTGTCACAGCTCAACTTACCTCAACTCCCATGTTCCCCATTACTTCCACTAAGGCGCCACAATTTGGACTTATGGCGGGCGCCATGTACTTGTGGCGGGCGCCACAAGAGGAAAAGTTTTCCCTCCCAATTTCAAACTGAAGGGCATCCTTGTCTTTTTCATTATTTTACTTGCCTATAAATAAAGACTCGAATTCATTTGTTTAATCATCCAAACTTAGAGCAGATGCAAGCTTAGAGCAAACTTAGTTTCACTTAGACATATATTCAATATTTTAAAGT
Organism: Lathyrus oleraceus; assembly: GCF_024323335.1. NCBI lineage: Eukaryota > Viridiplantae > Streptophyta > Magnoliopsida > Fabales > Fabaceae > Lathyrus > Lathyrus oleraceus. Next base: position 375,376,370 of record NC_066583.1, on the reverse strand, counting down.
GGTAATCGCTTCGCATTGGAGTGTCACCACAATTGTGTAATCAAGTCTGTGATCGAGTCTATAATCGAGTTTGGAGCACTTTGGAAAGAAGTTAATCCTGCCGCCATTTTCATTTCCGCTTTGCATTTTATTCAACCCTCCGATTGGAGCAGGTTTTTATTGCCTTACCACTTTAAATGATCTTAATTGCATATTATATGAATGGTGTATTTGTTATGAATGGTGTATTTGTTATGAATGGTGTATTTATTATGAATGTGTATATGTACCATTGGTGGATAATTCATAGAGTTGAATTATGATGATATGTGGAATGTTAAGATGGTAGAGATGATCTTAATTGCATATGTATTGGTATTTGTACATTCATTCATGGCATGGTCGACTTCATAGTGGAAGCGGTGAAACTGTGGGTTCACAATAGACGATGATCCTTAATTGGAAATAGACGTAGCACACGTTGATCCTTAATTGGAAATAGGCGTGGTAGATAGACGTTGATCCTTAATTGGAAATAGGCGTAGCAGACGTTGATCCTTAATTGGAAATAGGCGTGGTGGCTTTGATCTTGTCCGGATTGGAAGCGTGGCTTGGATTCTAGATATTGAATCGGAAAGCGGTGAAACGTTGGGTTCACATTGAGGTACCGTATATCTATAGAGTCACATGTCTTGCGTTGAGTCACATTAGAGTCATGTGATAATTGAATGTTTGCATTGATGTGATTGTGAGGTGTGTATGAGATTTAGTAATTGAATTTGGTGATGCATGGATACATAATTTGGAAAAATATGTGATTATGTGATAGTTGTAGTTGTGTGTATATTTGTGAATATAATATTGGATTCGAATATTATACTTCTTGAGTTTTGATGAATGTTTGAAACATGTGAAATAAATATTGGTTAGTATTATTTACATGGTTATAGGAAGTGTGATGAATTCCTTTAATTGTTGATTTAATCATTGTGCTTTATTATACTTCTTCATAATGATTTGAATTCTCACCCTTTCTATTTGAATGTTACCTTTACATGGGTATCGTGCAGATACTCAGGAGTAGTATTGCTGAAGTAAGTGGACGGTAGCTCCCTCGAGATTAGCCGGAGAGTTTCCGTATTTTAGTTGAAGACTAGGTAATGAGTCAATGCTCTGGTCATGTAACACGGGGTAGATTGTTAGTATTGAACTCATATCTTATTTGGATATACATTACGTTATTACTTGTGAACATATTTATTTGAAATTGCTGTTGGAGAGGCCATCATGCCAAATATTCTGGATATGATTTTATTTTATCTTGAGGAGATTATTGAGAGATGATCATGGTATGGGACATGGATCATTGTATGAAATGCATGAGTATTCATTCTTTTCCGCTGCGAACGCATATTCTTGAATATTCATGACAATTGAAATGTGTTATTTTAAATGACCAGGTGTATTGTATATTGATGACGAATGATGTTTGGTGTTTGAAAGCTTTTAGTTTTTGAAAACGTCGATGTGACGCCCTTTAGTTTATATGCGTGCTTATTTACTCTGATTATATGTTAAGTATTTTGGGGTAGAAAAAAGGACGTTACATTAGTGGTATCAGAGCATGGTCGACCAATTGGTCAATAGTCGTTATAGTTTTCCATCCCGTTGTATTTGATTTGTGTATCTGACACGATCAATATTGTTTGTCTGGTTGGTCCGTCCGGCCAGGTTGTTTAATTATGTTTGTTCCCCTAGTATGCGACATGTGTGTGAGAACACTGTCGATGCTTGTTTTATTTTCCATTGGCAGGTTGGGAATGAAATAAGTAGGGGAGAAGCGTCTGCTTATCTTGAATGTTCCAATTGTATCGAGCTTGGACATTATGTTGTTGCATGCGAGAGTGCAGTGTTGGCTAGTTAACTGTTTTCGAGAAGATGATTATTTTTCCTGAGGTTGGTGCGAAGGAAGATTGGTTTGTGTCTGCTATGCAAGTTGATGAATCGGTGCAAGATGGTGCCGAGTTGTTTATGTTGTTGGCAACTTTGGATATTCGTGAGAAGAGGACGATTGAAGAATTGCCAATTGTTTGTGAGTTTGCGGAGGTATTTCCGGAAGATATAAGTGATTTACCGCCGGAACGTGAGGTTGAGTTTTTGATTGATTTAGTTCCTGGAACTAGTCCTGTATCGATGGCTCCCTATAGGATGTCTGCTTGTGAGTTGAAGGAGTTGAAGAGTCAACTTGAAGACTTGCTCGAGGAGAAGTTTATTCGTCCTAGTGTATCGCCGTGGGGTGCACCTGTTCTGTTGGTCAAGAAGAAAGAAGGTTCTATGAGATTATGTGTTGATTATAGACAACTGAACAAAGTGACGATTAAGAACAAGTATCCACTTCTGAGGATTGACGATCTGATGGATCAGCTGGTTAGAGCTTGTGTGTTTACCAAAATTGATTTGAGGTCTGGGTATCATCAGATTCGTGTAAAGGCCGAGGATATTCAAAAGACTACATTTCGGACAAGGAATGGGCACTACGAGTACTCCGTGATGCCTTTTGGTGTGGTTAATGCACCTGGTGTATTTATGGAGTATATGAATAGAATTTTCATGATTATCTGGATAAGTTTGTTGTTGTGTTCATCGATGATATATTGATTTATTCCAAGAGTAAAGAGGATCATGCCGAGCATTTGAGGGTTGTGTTATCGGTGTTGAAAGGGAGGAAGTTGTTTGCTAAACTCTCCAAATGTGAATTTTGGTTGAGTGAAGTAAGTTTTCTTGGACATGTGATTTCGAGTGGTGGTATTTCTGTGGATCCTACGAAGATTGAAGTTGTATCTCAGTGAGAAGCTCCTAAGTCTGTGGCTGAGATTAGAAGTTTCCTTGGTAAGTCTGACGCATGATTTAGAGTTGGTCGCCGTGGTGTTTGTGTTGAAGCTTTGGAGACATTACTTGTTTGGATCGAGATTTGGTGTGTTTAGTGATCACAAGAGTTTGAAGTACTTGTTCGATCAGAAAGAATTGAATATGAGGCAAAGGAGATGGTTAGAATTCTTGAAAGATTATGATTTTGGTTTGAATTATCATCCTGGAAAGGCGAATGTTGTAGCCGATGCATTGAGTAGAAAGTCATTGCACATGTCTATGTTGATGATTCGAGAGTTTGAATTGTTGGAGCAATTTAGAGATTTGAGTTTGGCTTGTGAAGCGACGTCTTCGTGTGTTAAGCTTGGTATGTTGAAGCTTACGTGTGACATTCTTGACGAGATTAGAGAAGGTCAGAAGTCAGATTTGAAATTAGTCGATGTTATGACATTGATTAATCAAGGCTAAGGTGGTGACTTTCGGATTGATGAGAATGGTATCATGAGGTGTCGTGATCGAGTTTGTGTTCCGAATATTGCGGATTTGAGAAAGAGGATTCTTGAGGAAGGGAATAGAAGTGGTCTGAGTATTCATCCTGGTGCTACTAAAATGTATCAAGACTTGAGGAAGATGTTTTAGTGGCAAGGCATGAAGAAGGATGTAGCGGAATTTGTGTATTCATGTTTGACTTGTCAAAAGTTAAAGATTGAACATCAAAAGTCGTCTGGTTTGATGCAACCGTTATCTATTCCCGAGTGGAAGTGGGATAGTATCTCTATGGATTTTGTTTCGGGCTTGTCGAGGACATTGAGTAATTGTGAGGCGATTTGGGTCGTTGTGGACAGGTTGATGAAATGTGCTCATTTTATTCCGATGAGGATGGATTATTCGATGGAAAGACTTACTAAGTTGTACATCGAAAGGATTGTGTGTTTACATGGTATTCCGTCGAGCATTGTTTCGGATAGAGATCTGAGGTTCACTTCGAGATTTTGGGAAGGTTTGCAAGGTGCTTTGGGTACGAAGTTGCATTTGAGTTCGGCATATCATCCGCAAACTGATGGTCAAGCGGAGAGGACTATTCAGTCACTTGAAGATCTTTTGAGGTCTTGTGTTTTGGAACAAGGAGGAAATTGGGATAATTTCTTGCCTTTGATCGAGTTTACGTATAACAACAGTTTCTATTCGAGTATTGGAATGGCACCTTTTGAGGCTCTTTATGGTAGAAGGTGTAGAACTCCTTTGTGTTGGTACGAATCGGGAGAGAGAGTTGATTTTCGAGAGGATAGGTGAAGTGGCATATCCGATTGCATTACCACCATCACTTTCTAATCTTCATGATGTGTTCCATGTGTCTCAACTGAGGAGGTACATTGCGGATCCATCGCATGTTCTTCCATTAGATGATGTTCAAGTGCGGGATAATTTGACGGTTGATGCATCACCTATGCGAATTGAAGATCGAGAAGTGAAGAAGCTTCGAGGTAAGGAGATTGCTTTGGTGAAAGTAATATGGGGCGGAGTCGCCAATGGAAATATTACTTGGGAACTCGAGGATAAGATGAAGGAATCGTATCCGGAGTTGTTCGTTTGAGGTATTTTCGAGGACGAAAATCTTTTAAGTGGGGGAGAGTTGTAACAACCCAATTTTAGTATTTATTTATTATAATATTATTATTATATTTTATTTTATTTATTTGGAGTGTTAATTAATTAATTGGTTGTTAAGTAGTATAATAATTGATTATATTAATTAATTTGGTGTGTTAATTAATTATTTGGTTGATATGAGATATAATTGAATAACTGATTATATTAATTAGCTTGGTGGGTTTATTGTTGTCATACGGTGAACTGACTTGGGGTGTTTTGATTTTTATCGCAATGTCGCGGATAGCAAGAGTCGCCACCGACTTTTCTTTTATCCAATAAGGAAAGGTGGAAAAGAACAGGAAAGACCTCAATAGATTTTGGGTTCGGGAGGTACATTATACAAAGGGAAGGTGTTAGCACCCTTTGTATCCATGGTTATCCATGGGCTCTTAATTGCTGGATCACTTATATTTTTGTCTGAAAAGTGTTCGTGAATTGTTTAAAAAATGTTTCGAAAAGAGAGTTTAACTTTGTAATGATTCTCGTATGAATGTATACAAAGTATTTATCTCGTTTGATTTTGAAAACGGTTTAGAAAAATGTAACTTGGTAATGATTCTAGTATGAATGTATACCAAGTGATGATTTTCTAGGATTTGCAAAGTGTGAGGGGTGGGAAATGTTTTAGGTTATGATCCAGCAATTGAGAGTTATACCTTCCTAAGGTCGTTATGAACGTTTCCTATCCTTATGAGGGTAAAACTGTCCTTACTATTGAGAAGTAAGTAATTTTACCCTTTGGATGTTTAAGGGTCATCGTAGGGTCATCGATAGGTCATTGAAGGCAACAGTTGTAAGGATACCTTAGCATTCGAAGGGACGATCATCATTTAACCGTAGGCTACACCGAAGGGTCATCGAGGGCCAAAATCGCGTTTTCGAAGGCAACATCCGAGGGACCATGATTTATTTTATGATGATTTAACCGAAGGGTCTTTGCTAAGTGTATCCCTACATTCGCGGGACATGACCGTTATATCGTAATACCGTAGGGCAGCAAAAAGAGGTCCAAAATCACATGTTTAAAGGTCATATTTTAAAGTCAATTAGGTGATTAGGATGAATCTCCACATTAAAATCAATACATTAAAATTAATACATTAAAATTAATACATTAAAATTAATTAAGCAATTTAGGGTGGATCTTCATAAGGGTATCCCACAAATAAAGTGGAAGGCCTAAACAACACTCTTTTCCTGGGATATGTGAACCTTTACAAAATTCAGCAAACGGGTTAGAATACCAATCAGGGTGCAATCGAGGATTACACCGCAAAAGAAAACACAGCAGCATGAATGTCAGGTAAAATAGTGCATAATTAACATAGAATAGATCAGGTTACGCATAGGACATAACAAATATCAACGGCTGTCCCGTTCGCCTCTGCCTCGCCTAGCGAGGTCCTAGCGAATGCTCGCTACATGCTCGCTTAGCGATGTGCTAGTGAGCGGCTGCGGGTTTTGAATTTCAGAACAGTATGATCTCAGCATGCTGCATGCCTTATTGCATTCAATTACAGAAATAATATAGTCAAACACTCAGGATATTCAGGCGTACTGGAATTCACATGCAAAGTCTAATTACATATCCAAAAATTCAATCATGATGTATTATGTATTTAGAGATTTACAAATTGGAAGCATAAAACAATAATGATACACAAACCTGTTTGCAATGGAGTGGTAATGCTGAATTGGCAAGTCACTTTTGGTATCGGGTTGAGTTGGGCGGAGGTAACTTCGGTGCGGATGAGCGGCCGTCAGGGCTTCTTCACTCCGACTTCTCTGGGCTACTCTCCGGGGTTGCTATGCCAGGGTTTCCGGCCGTCTCCGTCTCGGTTTTTCGTTCTTTATTTTTCGTTCTGGAGTTGGGGTATTTATAATACTCCTTTGATGACCTAATGGGCTCAGAATGAAGCCCGAAATTTTCTGTTGTCTGTCAGCTTCGCTAGGCGAGCGTGTAGCGAACGTGTAGCGAACGTTCGCTAGGCGAGCGTGTAGCGAACGTTCTCTAGGCGAGCGTGTAGCGAACGTTCGCTAGGCGAGCGTGTAGCGAACGTGTAGCGAACGTTCGCTAGGCGAGCGTGTAGCGAACAGGCCAGTTTGGGCCATTTTCTGGATTGGGCCATTCGTGAGCTGGACCTTTGTTCCTTTAAGATCAGTGTCATAAAAATGAGTCGGAATGCCCTGAAAAATGTCTTAAAATATTAATGGGCAAATTTTGGGGTATGACAGCTGCCCCTGTTCAATATTCTTGAACCGAGAGAGTCAGAATGGTATGTACGCCATTCGTGGTCTGGAGGTGGAAGATTATTGAACACTTAGAACGCCCCAAAAATTTGCACTTGTCAATTAGTTAGTCTTGATGGAGATGGGCTTAAAGATGCCATCTAGGAAGTTTGATGATGAGAGCTTCAGAGTACGTCGTACGTTAGAAGATATCTGAAGTCATGGGTGTCACTGGGTCATACGCTAGACCGTATAGTGAGTCATTCATTAGGCCGTCGACTTCACTGGGGAGTTAGAATGGGTCATACGCCACTGGGGATAACGAATCAGAATGGATCATACGCTAGATCGTATCTGAGTTGCAGAATGAGCCGTCTGTTAGGTTGTATCTGACGAAAAGTAGTCGCACGCTAGACTACACCTCGGGATGTACTGTACGCTAGGTAGTATCTGAGGAATGAAGATCCGAATGGGTCGTACGCTAGACCGTATTGTTGGAGGAGTAATATGCTGGGGATAAAGGATCAGAATGGATCGTACGCTAGATCGTATCTGAGTTGCGGAACGAGCCGTCCGTTAGGCTGTATCGTTACTGGGGGTGAAGGATCAGAATGGATCGTATGCTAGATCGTATCTGAGTTGTAGACTGAGCCGTCCGTTAGGCTGTACTTGATGATGAAGGGGGTAGTCATACGCCAGACTACACTTCAGAATGTACCGTACGCTAGGTAGCATTTGAGGCCTTGAAGGTCCAAATGGGTCGTATGCTAGACTGTATTGGAGTTGTTGAAGGTCGGAATGGATCGTACGTTAGATCGCATCTGAGTTGAAAGAGTCATATGTTGAGCTGAATCAGAATGAACCGTACGCTAGGCTATATCTGATAGTATTTGTATATGTTGTATTTGCAATAAACGTCTGGGATGAGCTTATAGATGCCATCGTTAGGAGGATGTCAGAATGAATGTTGACATGGAGTGTATCTGAATCTGAACGTAATCGATGAAGATGTCCGTCTGAATGGCTCTCTATTTTGACTGTATCAGGAAGATAATTAACCTGAAAAATAAAGTTAGCTTCATGCCATGTCATGATGCATGAGATGTTTTATGCTTTCGAAAATAACTGCAAACGATGTATGCATGCGTATGCTGTGAAATGATGTAATGAATGAATTATGCATCTGAAAAGTTCTTCCTGAGGACTCTACTGGGAAAAACAAATCTCAATCTTCTGGTTGGGAGATACTGGTATCGATGACCCTTTCTTAGCCGGGGATGCTTGATTTCTGTCTGATGGTAGAAATGTTCAACAGAAGCCTGGCTGGGGGTGGAAGAGATGACCCATTTGTCTAGTAATGCCACTCTCTTCTGGGAATGACTGGCTTTGCTGGGGAATAGGATTAGCAACGGATTCATTGGAAAGCATGATTAGACCTTCTCCTCGATCCTGAAGCCTAGTAGTAATCGCTATTTCTATTTTATGCACGCATTTTTGGTAAACATCGATCATATCCAAATGCATATATTAATTCGAATTAAATCAATGGACGTTTATGCAAACAAAACAGAGAAAGTAAAACAAGAGCATTTTTTTTTTGAAACTAAAATTATATTGATTTCGAAAGAGGGCCTATAAACAGGCAATTTGTGTACAAGGAGACAAAAATCCTAGTAAGAGGAAATTGTCAAGAAAACAAAGAGAAAGCTATGCCGAAAACGTCCTATTGACTTTAATTCCACTACTGCCATTATGTCTTCAAGCCTCTCATCTCCTACTGTCGGATAGAAGTGATTAGCTTGTTCAGTCCTTTGAACTTGGATGAAGCTGTCTGAGAACGGGACATAGTCATACGCTTTAATCCCTAATTTTTGCCTGGACCGCCTTTTCAGGTTTTCAATCCACCAGGCTACCCCTTTTTGCCCAAGCCGCCTTTTCAGGTTTTCGACTTGCCGGGTGCACATTTTTTATGTTTATCCCTAATTTTTGCCCGAACCTTTTTGGTTCGCCGGGATGCCCTTACTTTTGCCTAGGTACGTCGACCTAGCAGGTCTCTTTTATGCGTAGTATTTTTTGACTATGTCTGCGTTCACGGGATGCGGGAAGTCTTCGCCGTCCATTGTAGCTAGTATCATGGCTCCACCAGAGAATACCTTCTTAACTACAAACGGCCCTTCGTACGTGGGAATCCATTTGCCTCTGGGATCACCCTGTGGTAGAATGATACGCTTTATTACCAAGTCGCCAATTCGATATACCTGTCTCTTGACTCTTTTGTTAAATGCCTGGGTCATGCGCTTCTGATATATCTGTCCATGACAAACAGCCGCAAGTCTCTTCTCATCAATCAAGTTTATCTGATCGAGTCGAGTCTGAATCCATTCCTCTTCATCTAAGCCCGCCTCTTTCATGATTCTTAGAGAGGGAATCTGAACTTCCACTGGTAAAACGGCTTCCATTCCGTAGACTAAAGAGAAAGGAGTTGCTCCTGTCGAAGTGCGTACTGAAGTGCGATAGCCATGAAGAGCAAACGGTAACATCTCATGCCAGTCTTTGTACGTCACCGTCATCTTTTGTATGATCTTCTTGATATTCTTATTAGCAGCTTCTACAGCGCCATTCATCTTTGGTCGGTACGGAGAAGAGTTATGGTGCTTTACGTTGAACTGCGTGCAGAGTTCAGTAATCATCTTGTTGTTCAAATTAGTACCATTGTCGGTGATAATCCTTTTAGGGATACCATACCGACAAATAAGACTATTCTTGATGAACCGTGCCACCACATTCTTGGTGACAGAAGCAAATGAGGCGACCTCTACCCACTTTGTAAAGTAATCAATAGCGACAAGGATGAAGCGATGTCCATTAGAAGCAGTAGGTTTAATCTCCCCAATCATATCAATGCCCCACATTGCAAAGGGCCAAGGTGCAGTCAACACGTTCAATGGAACAGGAGGTGCATGTACTTTATCCGCATATATCTGGCACTTGTGACAGGTTCTGGAGTGATGATGGCAATCAGCTTCCATGGTAGACCAATAATACCCTGATCTCAGAATCTTCTTGGCCATCGTATGCCCACTAGAATGAGTCCCAAAAATACCGTCATGCATGTCTTCCATAATCTTTTCTGCTTCCTTTTTATCCACACAGCGAAGCAAAGTCGAATCGTGGTTACGTTTGTATAATACTCCATTACTCAAAAAGAATTTAGCAGAGAACTTCCTCAGGAATTTTCTATCATTGATAGATGCCCCCTCAGGGTATTCCTGAGTTTCTAAATATCTTTTTACTTCGTGGAACCAAGGTTTCTCTTCCACTTCATCAGTATTAAGCTCATAACAATGTGCTGGTTCATCCAATCGCCCAATGGTGATCATGGGAGCTTCATTGTCCCATCTGACTCTGAACATAGATGACATGGTAGCCAATGCGTCCGCCAATTGATTCTCTTCTCGTGGGATATGTTCGAATGTAATCTCTTCAAAGTATGGGATTAATGTCATCACCCGTTCTCGGTAAGGGATGAGATTCGGATGCTTAGTGTCCCATTCTCCTTTGATCTGACTGATTACTAATGCTGAGTCTCCGTACACACTCAAAAACTTGACCCGCCGGTCTATAGCAGCCTTGAGTCCCAAAGTACATGCTTCATACTCAGCCATATTATTGGTACAATGAAAACATAGTCTAGCAGTGAAAGGCGTATGGTAACCCTCGGGAGAAATGATTACCACACCAACACCATTGCCCAATGCATTAGCAGACCCATCGAAAACCATAGTCCATCGGGATCCTAGTTCGGGTCCTTCATCCGGTCCAGGTTCTTCATAATCAGTAACAAGCATGACATCCTCATCTGGGAACTCAAAATTCATAGATTGGTAATCATCCACTGCTTGATGAGCCAAATGATCGGCTAGTACGCTTCCTTTGATTGCTTTCTGGGTAGTATACTGGATGTCGTACTCTATTAGAATCATCTGCCATCTTGCTATTCTTCCGGAGAGAGCGGGTTTCTCAAATATGTATTTGATAGGATCCATCTTAGAAATCAATAAAGTGGTATGATTCAACATGTATTGTCTTAGTCGGCGAGCAGCCCAGGCCAAAGCACAGCAAGTTCTCTCGAGCAGTGAGTATCTTGTTTCACAGTCGGTAAACTTTTTACTAAGGTAGTATATGGCGTGCTCTTTTCGACCAGACTCGTCATGTTGCCCCAACACACACCCCATTGAACTTTCTAACACGGTCAAATACATGATTAGAGGTCTTCCTTCAACTGGCGGCATCAAAATTGGAGGTTCTTGGAGATACTCCTTGATTTTTTCGAAAGCTTCTTGACATTCATCATTCCATCTCATCTCTTGATTTTTCCTCAGTAGTTTGAAGAGGGGTTTGCAGGTAGCAGTCAAGTGGGAGATAAATCGGGCAATGTAATTCAAGCGTCCCAAGAAACCTCTGACTTCTTTATCTGTACTGGGAACTGGCATTTCTTGAATAGCTCTCACCTTGGCTGGGTCAACCTCGATTCCTCTGCCACTGACAATAAATCCCAAGAGTTTACCGGATCTTACTCCAAAGGTGCATTTGTTCGGGTTCAATCTCAACTTGTATTTCTTCAACCTCTCGAACAGTTTGTATAAATGATCGAGATGTTCCTCCTCAGTATGAGATTTGGCTATCATGTCATCCACATATACTTCTATTTCATGATGGATCATATCATGGAACAAAACCACCATAGCACGCTGGTACGTTGCCCCTGCATTCTTTAAACCAAATGACATTACTTTATAACAGAACGTGCCCCATTGCGTCACAAACGTAGTTTTCTCCATGTCCTCAGGCGCCATCTTAATCTGGTTGTAACCTGAGAATCCATCCATGAATGAGAACACCTTGTGTTGAGCGGTGTTATCTACCAGAACATCAATGTGCGGGAGTGGAAAGTCATCCTTGGGACTCGCTTTATTCAGGTCTCGGTAATCTACACACATTCGCACCTTACCATCCTTCTTTGGCACTGGTACCACATTAGCAACCCATTAAGGATAAGAAGTAACAGCCAGAAAACCTGCATCAAATTGTTTCATCACCTCGACTTTGATTTTCTCAGACATTTCAGGACGCATGCGACGAACCTTTTGCTTAACAGGACGACAATCTTCCCTCGTTGGCAGCCGATGTACTACTATATCAGTATCCAGTCCTGGCATGTCGTCATAAGACCAAGCAAAAATCTCTACATAGTCATGTAACATCTGAATCAACCTTCTTTTGACACTGTTTTCCAAGCCTGCTCCTATTTTGACTTCTTTCTTGTTTACTTCAGTACCCAGATTTATAGTCTCAACTGACTCCTCGTGTGGCTGTATAGTCCTTTCTTCCTGCAGTAATAGTCTGGCAAGTTCTCCAAGTACTTCGCAATCTTCCTCACTTCCATCCTCGGCTTGGTAGATCGAATTTTCAAAGTCATAATGAACAGTAGTAGAACTATTGTCAACAGGATCCAGAGTGGGTATGGATCTGCAATTCGTTACGTGAGTGTGTGTAAGAAAACATAGCTCGTTTGGAAGATGACAGAAAAGATAAAGAGCGCAATATTTGAATGCAAAAAGTCCATTGATTTATTGAATATGAATATGCTTATGAAAATGACAAAACCCTTAACAAACTAGCTATTGTGCCTCGGGCATAGACACAACGCTTGGAGAAGTTCAAAAACAAAAATTTGCAACACTAAAATAGACAATAACAATTACTCCTGACTAAAGGAAATCGGGATAGTGTCTTCAGCCTTCCAATTATTGAGTCTGTCACCAATTGTTGGGAAAATCCAGCTATCCAGGTCGCAATCGCTGTCAGCATCTTCTACAGCATTAATTTGACTCTTGTCAGAGCTGAACCCCAGGCCAAATTTGTCAGACTTGTACGGTACGTCGATCAATTGACCCCATCCAGTACGACCACCATCTTCGACCACGGCTTGAGCGTCCTTCAGAGAAATCATAGCAGGAGGAGCACGAATAACCTTGGGTACACAGGAAGTTGGCTTAAGGACAGGATTGGTCGGAGGAACTACTTCAAATGACTGACAAGGAGTCTCAATGAATTCACCATCCATCTCGACGTATCTGAAGGTATGCACACTACTGACAATGTACTCTTCTTCTCCACACACGGTGACAATTTTGCCCTTTGCGGGATACCTCAACTTTTGATGGAGAGACGAGGCTACAGCGCCTGCCCCATGAATCCAAGGGCGTCCCAGTAAGCAGGAATAGGCAGGACGAATGTTCATTACATGGAAGGTAGTGTTGAAGACTTGAGGTCCTATCTTGATAGGAAGGACTACTTCGCCATGGACAACACTCTTCGCACCATCGTAAGCACGTACCACAATGTCACTAGGTTTCAGTTCAATGCTTTTACAATCCAGCTTATCCAGCACAGCTGTCGGCAGCACATTCAAGGAAGAGCCATTATCGATCAACACATGAGACAAAGTGATTCCCCTACACTCAATGGAGATATGCAGGGCTTTATTGTGATTCTTTCCTGCTGGTGTCAGATCAGCGTCGGAAAAGCCTAGGCCATTGTCAACAGCCAAGTGAGCAACATAATGTTCGAACTGATCGACAGATGTCTCCTGAGGTACATGAGCGGTCTTCAAGAAATTTATCAATGCATTGGCATGAGATTCAGAAGATAACAGCAAGGATAACATCGAGATCTTAGACGGGGTATGCCCCAACTGTTCTACCACATCGAAATCACTCTTGCGAATGATTTTCAACACTTCTTCCATTTCTTGTTTGGCAACATCTTCGGGAGTAACTTCGACCGGTGTCTCTGACTGAGAAGGATTGACTGGTTCCTTTCCTCGAGTTTCAAGGACAGGAGGTGAGATTTCTGGAGAGAAGATCCTTCCGCTTCGAGTAATTTTACTAGTCCCAACAATGCCACTAGTATTAGCAGCATTATCCACTTGCTTCACGCCATGGACGTAAACATCACCGCCATAATTCCACGGGATAGCTTTGCTTGAGGAATACGGGATCGGGCCAGGTGCAGTGATGATTAGGGGAGCAACCCTGGGCTCAGCAGTAATCTTCACAGGCGCCCTGGTAGCGGTAATCTTCACTGGAACTTTGGACCTAGCAATCACAGATATTTCTTCAATAGGGTTTTCCGCCTTAGGAATCCTTTCGAAGAGAACTGTACGATCGTCCATCAGCTGTTGAATACCATTCTTCAATTTCAAACAGTCCTCGGGCCGGAGTATGCAGAGATTGCAATCTTCAGCACAACCTGGAAATAAACCAGCTTGCAATAAATTCCTCCTTATGATCGGGAGAGGAGATATTAAGTCCGCCGCATTGGAAATGTGAGAATCGTCATCCATAGCATTAACAGTCTTGTCATGGTTAGGCATAGGAGCAGTGATGACATTAGGAGTCTCCGGAGGCTCGAACTCAATTTCTCCAGCTTCGATCATATCCTGAATCTTATTCTTCAATGACCAGCAATCGTTTGTATCATGCCCGGGGCTATCGGAGTGATATGCACACCTGGCATTGGGATTATAACGAGAAGAGGTAGTGTTGGGATTTGTAGGAGGATCTCTAAGGGTGATCAAATTTGCCTTTAGCATTCCCTGCAGTGCCTGTGCCAAGGTCATATTGATCCTGGTGAACTGCCTTCTTGGCCTGTCTTGTTTGGGCTGGAAGTTTTGAGATGGTGGTGCTGCAATCGTAACTGCTCCAATGTCGTGGTCACGGTTTTTCTTGTTACGACCCTTTTGACTGTACACAGCATTTGATTCGTTCCTCCCCTGATAGGACCTTTTGGTGCTAGCAGAGGCAGCCGCCTGTATCTTTCCACTTCGGATGCCGCTTTCAACACGTTCACCTGTCAATATAAGTTCAGTGAAACCTGATGAAGAACTTCCCAGTAGATGGCTGTAGAATGGGCCGGTCAGTGTGCCCATGAACATATCCACCAATTCTCTGTCAGTCATAGGGGGTTTGACTCTGCCAGCCAAATCTCTCCACTTTTGAGCATATTCTTTAAAGCTTTCTTTAGATCCCATAGTCATATTCTGCAGCTGTAGCCGGGTAGGTGCTAGTTCAGAGTTATACTGGTATTGTTTATAGAAAGCTGTTGCTAAATCAGTCCAGGTGCGGATGTCAGAGCTCTCGAGCTGATAATACCATTCCAACTGTGTGCCAGACAGGCTCTCTTGGAAGAAATGGATCCATAGCTTCCTGTCAGTGGTATGCGGCTGAATCTTTCTCACATAAGCTCTCAGATGCATCTGAGGACAAGACGCACCATCGTACTTAGTGAAAGTGGGGATTTTGAATTTGCGAGGAATGGTCACATCGGAGACCAGACCCAAACTTTCGAAATCCAGACCGGGCGCCTTTTGACCCTCCATAGCTAGCATACGTTCTTCAAGCAACTTGTACTTATCATCTCTTGGAGAGTACTGTTCATTTTCATAATCTTCATCGTCGTCCTCAGGGTTGAAGAGATCGACATTCTCCTCTTCTGAATCATTCTCTGCCTCCTCTTCTGGACCATTCGGGATCCCAAACTTGACTCCTGCGGCCTGTCCTTTACGCCTTCTTCCCGGGTTAATGAAACTCACAGCTTTCTTGTCTTTCTTCTTTTCGAGCAAAAGAGCTTTCAGTTCCTCCTGCCCCTTGGATAAGCTTAGCATCATCTCCTTGAATTGAGCATTCTGAGTCTGGAGATCTTTGACAGTTTGTTCGAGATCCATTTTTCTGTTTGTAATGAAGACCGTGAGAACATTGAACTTGTAGAATACCTGTTATGCAGTGTTATGTTATGTTATGCAATGCATGAAATGTTTTCAAGGACTTTTGGAATTTAACTTTGCGTAAATCACCAACAAGAGAGAAATGTTTATTGCTAATTTCTTTGATCAATGTTCATTACAAAAGGAATAATAATAAAAATACAATGAAAGCTCAAGTCTCCCAGGGGCGACTTCTTTTTGGGCGAAGATACGCATTGAGTCTTCGTTCCTCATTAAGCTGACTGGTATGTTCTAACACTTTCTTCCTTTCTGCGACGAACTGAGTCTCGAAAGTATCCCTTTCTTCTCTCAACTGGATCCAGGATCTCTTTAGTTCCTCAACATTGGTAGGCATATCCGGATAAGGAATGATCTGAGAAGCACCTCCTCCAGCTTCAGGTTCGACAATCTGAGGTCCGATTGCAAGATATGGCATGACAAGTTCACGAGCTCTGGCGCGTACCCATCTGAGATAAGGTTCCATAGGAATAGAATTTTTATGTCCTAACGTACCTCTCTTCACCATGCCCCAAGTTCGTACAAATCTTTGACGGAGGCCTTGGGAATCGTTGTCATAGTCGAACACAATGCCTTCAATGATCATTTCATGTGGACCATCTCTTCGAGCATAACCAAACTGTCGCAGAGCTAAAGCAGGATTATAAGTAATACCCCCTCTTATTCCTAGGAGTGGTACATTAGGGAACTCGCCACAACGGTCAATGATGGTAACATTTTCCTTGAACTGAGGACACCAACAGATGTCTGGGTGGGAGAGCGACATTATCCTTTGAGACCATTTCAAATTCTGCTCGTTCTTCAAGACCGATTGAGGAAGGTGCGAAATAAACCACCTAGACAACAAAGGTATGCAGCACATGAGAGTCCCTTGCTTCTTCATGGTACGAGTGTGGAGGGAATGCAAAATGTCTCCCAGCAAGGTAGGTACAGGGTTATGAGTGAGAAATATCTTAATAGCATTCATGTCTATGAATTGGTCTGGATTAGGGAATAACACCAAGCCATAGATTAGCAATGCCAGGATGTCTTCGAAAGCACGGACATTCATAACTTTTAAGAATTCTCGGGCCTTATTTGTCAGGAATTTGGCAAGTAAACCCTTAACTCCACTCCTTGTTACCCAATTAGCTTCAATGTCGGACTTCGTCATGTGTAAAGCTGCGGCAACTTCTTCAGGCTTCGGAACCTTTTCTAAACCACTGAAAGGTATTTGATCAAGGATAGGTATCCCAAGCAGTCTGGAGAATTCTTCCAGTGTAGGTACCAACTGATAATCTGGGAATGTGAAGCAATGATGTTTAGGGTCGAAGAACTGGAATAAAACTCTCATCATATCTTCTTTGAAACCAGTGGTAACTAAATTGAGAAGAGAACCATGTCTCTTGATGAACTGCGCATGATCGGAAAGTTCTGACACTAAGTTCTTGAGTTGAGGAGAGATTGCTACAAGATTAATCCGGATGGTCTTCCTGGGAGCCATAGCTTTACAACACAGAGCAAAGTTAAATCCCTAAGTCCTTGAAATGATGTTATGATGTTATGATGTTATGATGTTATGATGTTATGATGTTATGATGTTAAGTAAATAACACGCACAAGCAAGTCACACAACAATCATTCCTAAGTTTTGAGGCTTGCATGAGTTCCATAGGTAAGTACCCTCCCCACTGAATTTTGGTTGGTTCAACCTGTCCTAGAATAGTAACCGGGTTCTAGAAGGATCTCAAATCACCGACCTTCCTTTAAGTCCACTTCAGTGCAACACCAAGTGGTTGACCGAAGCTTCCCTAAAGTCCAATCTCAAAGAGTGTAGTATCGAGTCTCAACCAACCCCAGTCGGAACCGAAGTCAGTTATCTCACTACTTTCTAATGGCCAGGATGAGTCAATTAGGGTTCTAAAGGTCTGGTTAATGCTTTAATGACACCACGCAGAAGCCAAATTTTTCCTCAAGTGAACATGAGGAACATCAGGACATCCAAAGTGTCACATTAACCGTAGCCATCATTTTAACCATTCCAGTATACGCCGGATAGTCGCGATGATCTATTGCTACTTACCTAAGGTACACTAGATCCGGGTGTAGGATCTTTCACTCAAGAATACCCAAGCAATCCCTTAAAAGTAAATCAGACAATTTTAAATAAGTGATCTTGTTTTTTTTAAGGTAACCTCTCTTGTAATCGTCCCCAGCAGAGTCGCCAGTTCTGTCATACGGTGAACTGACTTGGGGTGTTTTGCTTTTTCTCGCAATGTCGCGGATAGCAAGAGTCGCCACCGACTTTTCTTTTATCCAATAAGGAAAGGTGGAAAAGAACAGGAAAGACCTCAATAGATTTTGGGTTCGGGAGGTACATTATACAAAGGGAAGGTGTTAGCACCCTTTGTATCCATGGTTATTCATGGGCTCTTAATTGCTGGATCACTTATATTTTTGTCTGAAAAGTGTTCGTGAATTGTTTAAAAAATGTTTCGAAAAGAGAGTTTAACTTTGTAATGATTCTCGTATGAATGTATACAAAGTATTTATCTCGTTTGATTTTGAAAACGGTTTAGAAAAATGTAACTTGGTAATGATTCTAGTATGAATGTATACCAAGTGGTGATTTTCTAGGATTTGCAAAGTGTGAGGGGTGGGAAATGTTTTAGGTTATGATCCAGCAATTGAGAGTTATACCTTCCTAAGGTCGTTATGAACGTTTCCTATCCTTATGAGGGTAAAACTGTCCTTACTATTGAGAAGTAAGTAATTTTACCCTTTGGATGTTTAAGGGTCATCGTAGGATCATCGATAGGTCATTGAAGGCAACAGTTGTAAGGATACCTTAGCATTCGAAGGGACGATCATCATTTAACCGTAGGCTACACCGAAGGGTCATCGAGGGCCAAAATCGCGTTTTCGAAGGCAACATCCGAGGGACCATGATTTATTTTATGATGATTTAACCGAAGGGTCTTTGCTAAGTGTATCCCTACATTCGCGGGACATGACCGTTATATCGTAATACCGTAGGGCAGCAAAAAGAGGTCCAAAATCACATGTTTAAAGGTCATATTTTAAAGTCAATTAGGTGATTAGGATGAATCTCCACATTAAAATCAATACATTAAAATTAATACATTAAAATTAATTAAGCAATTTAGGGTGGATCTTCATAAGGGTATCCCACAAATAAAGTGGAAGGCCTAAACAGCACTCTTTTCCTGGGATATGTGAACCTTTACAAAATTCAGCAAACAGGTTAGAATACCAATCAGGGTGCAATCGAGGATTACACCGCAAAAGAAAACACAGCAGCATGAATGTCAGGCAAAACAGTGCATAATTAACATAGAATAGATCAGGTTACGCATAGGACATAACAAATATCAACGGCTGTCCCGTTCGCCTCTGCCTCGCCTAGCGAGGTCCTAGCGAATGCTCGCTACATGCTCGCTTATCGATGTGCTAGCGAGCGGCTGCGGGTTTTGAGTTTCAGAACAGTATGATCTCAGCATGCTGCATGCCTTATTGCATTCAATTACAGAAATAATATAGTCAAACACTCAGGATATTCAGGCGTACTGGAATTCACATGCAAAGTCTAATTACATATCCAAAAATTCAATCATGATGTATTATGTATTTAGAGATTTACAAATTGGAAGCATAAAACAATAATGATACACAAACCTGTTTGCAATGGAGTGGTAATGCTGAATTGGCAAGTCACTTTTGGTATCGGGTTGAGTTGGGCGGCGGTAACTTCGGTGCGGATGAGCGGCCGTCAGGGCTTCTTCACTCCGACTTCTCTGGGCTACTCTCCGGGGTTGCTATGCCAGGGTTTCCGGCTGTCTCCGTCTCGGTTTTTCGTTCTTTCTTTTTCGTTCTGGAGTTGGGGTATTTATAATACTCCTTTGATGACCTAATGGGCTCAGAATGAAGCCCGAAATTTTCTGTTGTCTGTCAGCTTCGCTAGGCGAGCGTGTAGCGAACGTGTAGCGAACGTTCGCTAGGCGAGCGTGTAGCGAACGTGTAGCGAACGTTCGCTAGGCGAGCGTGTAGCGAACGTGTAGCGAACAGGCCAGTTTGGGCCATTTTCTGGATTGGGCCATTCGTGAGCTGGACCTTTGTTCCTTTAAGATCAGTGTCATAAAAATGAGTCGGAATGCCCTGAAAAATGTCTTAAAATATTAATGGGCAAATTTTGGGGTATGACAATTGTGTTAGTTTAATTTAATTGAACTAATTAGAGATATTTAAATATTAGGTCTTATTGGGCCTATTAATTAAATTAGAAGTATCACTCTTTAAGCTCAAATATGATACTAGTATATAAGAGGTGAGGAGAGTGAGAATTAGGATTCCTTTAATCATTTGACAACAATAGAGAAAGAGAAGAGGAAAAGTGAGGAGAAGAGGGGAAGAACAAGAGAGGAACTAGGGTTTTTCAGAAAATTGAAGAGGTAAGGGGGGAATCCTTATTATTATGGGTTAGTATGATCGGGTCAATGGGTAGATGTATGTTTAGGTTAAAATCCCTAATTTTGTATGGTTGTTTGAAATTATTAGGTTTTGATGATTATTCTTGAATTGTGGTGATTGATTGTGTTACAACTGCAAATTAACGTTATATGTTGAGAGTATTGTGTGAGTTGTAATTTTCTGAACGTTTGGCTTTTTACGGAATTGAAATCGGAGGTCCGAAGGTCCTCCAACGATGAAAAATGCAGGAAATTCTGCATTCTGGTGTGTGTTAACGCAGGAATAGCATTCTATTTTTGCGTTAACCGGTTAACCAAATGCGTTAACCGGTTAACACTGTTGAAAACCTGTTAGAATTGTGTTCTGTCTTACGTTAACTGGTTAACCAAATGCGTTAACCAGTTAACACTGTTGAAAATTGCCAGGAAGTGCATTCAGTTAGGCGTTAACCGATTAACCATATGCGTTAACCGGTTAACACTGTTTGAAAAGTGAAAAATTAATATTTAAATGTTGTATTCATTTTGCAATGAAATCTATGTGGGCGCATTTGATAATTAGCCTATATTTGTAAATGATATATTGTTATGAATGCGTATATGTGCTATTGGTGGATAATTCATAGCGTTGAATTATAGTTATATGTAGAATGATTAAGATGGTAGGGATGATCTTAATTGCATATTATATGAATGGTGTATTTGTTATGAATGTGTATATGTACAATTAGTGGATAATTCATAGAGTTGAATTATGATGATATGTGGAATGTTAAGATGGTAGAAATGATCTTAATTGCATATGTATTGGTATTTGTACATTCATTCATGGCATGGTCGGCTTCATAGTGGAAGCGGTGAAACTGTGGGTTCACAATAGACGGTGATCCTTAATTGGAAATAGACGTAGCACACGTTGATCCTTAATTGGAAATAGGCGTGGTAGATAGACGTTGATCCTTAATTGGAAATAGGCGTAGCAGACGTTGATCCTTAATTGGAAATAGGCGTGGTGGCTTTGATCTTGCCCGGATCGGAAGCGTGGCTTGGATTCTAGATATTGAATCGGAAAGCGGTGAAACGTTGGGTTCACATTGAGGTACCGCATGCATAGAGTCACATGTCTTGCATTGAGTCACATTAGAGTCATGTGATAATTGAATGTTTGCATTGATGTGATTGTGAGGTGTGTATGAGATTTAGTAATTGAATTTGGTGATGCGTGGATACATAATTTGGCAAAATATGTGATTATGTGATAGTTGTAGTTGTGTGTATATTTGTGAATATAATATTGGATTCGAATATTATACTTCTTGAGTTTTGATGGATGTTTGAAACATGTGAAATAAATATTGGTTAGTATTATTTACATGGTTATACAAAGTGTGATGAATTCCTTTAATTGTTGATTTAATCATTGTGCTTTATTATACTTCTTCATAATGATTTGAATTCTCACCCTTTCTATTTGAATGTTACCTTTACATGGGTATCGTGCAGATACTCAGGAGTAGTATTGCTGAAGTAAGTGGACGGTAGCTCCCTCGAGATTAGCCGGAGAGTTTCCGTATTTTAGTTGAAGACTAGGTAATGAGTCAATGCTCTGGTCATGTAACACGGGGTAGATTGTTAGTATTGAACTCATATCTTATTTGGATATGCATTACGTTATTACTTGTGAACACATTTATTTGAAATTGCTGTTGGAGAGGCCATCGTGCCAAATATTCTGGATATGGTTTTATTTTATCTTGAGGAGATAATTGAGAGATGATCATGGTATGGGACATGGATCATTGTATGAAATGCATGAGTATTCATTCTTTTCCGCTGCGAACGCATATTCTTGAATATTCATGACAATTGAAATGTGTTATTTTAAATGACCAGGTGTATTGTATATTGATGATGAATGATGTTTGGTTTTTGAAAGCTTTTAGTTTTTGAAAACGTCGATGTGACGCCCTTTAGTTTATATGGGTGCTTATTTACTCTGATTATATGTTACGTATTTTGGGGTAGAAAAAGGGACGTTACATTAGTGGTATCAGAGCATGGTCGACCAGTTGGTCAATAGTTGTTAGGGTTTTCCATCCCGTTGTATTTGATTTGTGTATCTGACACGATCAATACTATTTCTCTGGTTGGTCCGTCCGGCCAGGTTGTTTAATTATGTTTGTTCCCCTGGTATGCGACATGTGTGTGAGAACACTGTCGATGCTTGTTTTATTTTCCATTGGCAGGTTGGGAATGAAA
The DNA here is from genome assembly GCF_024323335.1 of Lathyrus oleraceus. NCBI lineage: Eukaryota > Viridiplantae > Streptophyta > Magnoliopsida > Fabales > Fabaceae > Lathyrus > Lathyrus oleraceus. The sequence goes on along the minus strand of NC_066583.1, from coordinate 375,354,071 downwards.
TAAGTGGGGGAGAAGCATCTTCTTATCTTGAATGTTCCAATTGTATCGAGCTTGGACATTATGTTTGTGAGTTTGCGGAGGTATTTCCGGAAGATATAAGTGATTTACCGCCGGAACGTGAGGTTGAGTTTTTGATTGATTTAGTTCCTGGAACTAGTCCTGTATCGATGGCTCCCTATAGGATGTCTGCTTGTGAGTTGAAGGAGTTGAAGAGTCAACTTGAAGACTTGCTCGAGAAGAAGTTTATTCGTCCTAGTGTATCTATGTGGGGTGCACCTGTTCTGTTGGTCAAGAAGAAAGAAGGTTCTATGAGATCATGTGTTGATTATAGACAACTGAACAAAGTGACGATTAAGAACAAGTATCCACTTCCGAGGACTGACGATCTGATGGATCAGCTGGTTGGAGCTTGTGTGTTTAGCAAAATTGATTTGAGGTCTGGGTATCATCAGATTCGTGTAAAGGCTGAGGATATTCAAAAGACTGCTTTTCGGACAAGGTATGGGCACTACGAGTACTCCGTGATGCCTTTTAGTGTGACTAATGCACCTGGTGTATTTATGGAGTATATGAATAGAATTTTCATGATTATCTGGATAAGTTTGTTATTGTGTTCATCAATGATATATTGATTTATTCCAAGAGTAAAGAGGATCATGCCGAGCATTTAAGGGTTGTGTTATCGGTGTTGAAAGGGAGGAAGTTGTTTGCTAAACTCTCCAAATGTGAATTTTGGTTGAGTGAAGTAAGTTTTCTTGGACATGTGATTTCGAGTGGTGGTATTTCTGTGGATCCTACGAAGATTGAAGTTGTATCTCAGTGAGAAGCTCCTAAGTCTGTGGCTGAGATTAGAAGTTTCCTTGGTTTGGCTGGTTATTATAGGAAGTTCATTGAAGGATTTTCTAAGTTGTCGTTACCATTGACGCAGTTGACTAGGAAAGGTCAAGCTTTCATTTGGACTTCACAGTGTGAAGCGAATTTTTAAGAGCTTAAGAGAAGATTGACTACGGCTCCTATTTTGATTTTACCGGACCCGTTAGAACCTTTCGTTGTGTATTGTGATGCTTCTTTGTTGGGGTTGGAAGGTGTTTTGATGCAAAAAGGGCAAGTGGTAGCTTATGCTTCAAGGCAACTTAAAGTTCATGAGAGGAATTATCCGACGCATGATTTAGAGTTGGCCGCCGTGGTGTTTGTGTTGAAGCTTTGGAGACATTACTTGTTTGGATCGAGATTTGATGTGTTTAGTGATCACAAGAGTTTGAAGTACTTGTTCGATCAGAAAGAATTGAATATGAGGCAAAGGAGATGGTTGGAATTCTTGAAAGATTATGATTTTGGTTTGAATTATCATCCTGGAAAGGCGAATGTTGTAGCCGATGCATTGAGTAGAAAGTCATTGCACATGTCTATGTTGATGATTCGAGAGTTTGAATTGTTGGAGCAATTTAGAGATTTGAGTTTGGCTTGTGAAGCGACGTCTTCGTGTGTTAAGCTTGGTATGTTGAAGCTTACGTGTGGCATTCTTGACGAGATTAGAGAAGGTCAGAAGTCAGATTTAAAATTAGTCGATGTTATGACATTGATTAATCAAGGCAAAGGTGGTGACTTTCGGATTGATGAGAATGGTATCATGAGGTGTCGTGATCGAGTTTGTGTTCCGAATGTTGTGGATTTGAGAAAGAGGATTCTTGAGGAAGGGCATAGAAGTGGTCTGAGTATTCATCCTGGTGCTACTAAAATGTATCAAGACTTGAGGAAGATGTTTTGGTGGCAAGGTATGAAGAAGGATGTAGCGGAATTTGTGTATTCATGTTTGACTTGTCAAAAGTCAAAGATTGAACATCAAAAGTCGTCTGGTTTGATGCAACCGTTATCTATTCCCGAGTGGAAGTGGGATAGTATCTCTATGGATTTTGTTTCGGGCTTGACGAGGACATTGAGTAATTGTGAGGCGATTTGGGTCGTTGTGGACAGGTTTACAAAATGTGCTCATTTTATTCCGATGAGGATGGATTATTCGATGGAGAGACTTACTAAGTTGTACATCGAAAGGATTGTGGGTTTACATGGTATTCCGTCGAGCATTGTTTCCGATAGAGATCTGAGGTTCACTTCGAGATTTTGGGAAGATATAAGTGATTTACCGCCATCGTGCCAATGCTCTGGTCATGTAACACGGGGTAGATTGTTAGTATTGAACTGATATCTTATTTGGATATGCATTACGTTATTACTTGTAAACATATTTATTTGAAATTGCTGTTGGAGAGGCCATCGTGCCAAATATTTTGGATATGGTTTTATTTTATCTTGAGGAGATTATTGAGAGATGATCATGGTATGGGACATGGATCATTGTATGAAATGCATGAGTATTCATTCTTTTCCGCTGTGAACGTATATTCTTGAATATTCATGACAATTGAAGTGTGTTATTTTAAATGACCAGGTGTATTGTATATTGATGATGAATGATGTTTGGTTTTTGAAAGCTTTTAGTTTTTTAAAACGTCGATGTGACGCCCTTTGGTTTATATGCGTGCTTATTTACTCTGATTATATGTTAAGTATTTTGGGGTAGAAAAAGGGGTGTTACATGAAGTCGCCACTTCAGTTTAGGGTCATCGAGGACACACCTCTCGTCGATCTGATATCCAAACCGAATACTCTCTTGTGATATTCAAAAAATCAAAGAGTTGTCAAGCTCGAGTATCGTTCACCCTCGTTTGACAACATACAAAAGATACAGTTCACGAACTTTAAACTCAAGACGAATGAACATTTAAAGTTTATGTCGAGTACTTTTCACTATTATGCATCAAAGGGTCTAATTGAAGTGGATGTGAAGATTACATGATCCGTCAAAGATATTATCAATATGTTGCAATGTCCTCAACTACCCGTTTATAATAATATATAATGTTAAATTCATGTTATCGACTATATATGTAATGTTGAGTGTTTTAATTTATTTCAAGTTATTATAGTTTCTAGATCTTGTTATATTTATGTTAACGATTATCTATGTAATGTTGAGTGTTTTAATTTAATTTCAAGTTATTGTATTTTAATTTTAAGATCATGCTTTTATCCATATTGTTAATCTCGAGATCTTTCTTAATAACTTCTTTTATAGTTTTTCTAGATCTTCCTCTATCTCTAGCTATTTGACTCTTCTCTAATTGATCTATTCTCCTTACCAAAGAATTTACAGGTCTTCTCTTTACATATCCAAACTACCGGAGTCTATTTTCATCATCTTTTCTATTATAATGTTACCCCAACAGTCCTAATATTGTCATTTCTAATTTTATTCTATTTAGTCTTATAAGAGATCTAATGCAACATCATCATCTTTACCACACTTACTTTATTCTCGTGGTGATCCTTAAGTGTCTAACATTTTGTCTCATACAACATCGCATGTCTTATTGTATTTCGCTAAAAATTTCCCTTCAACTTAAGTGACACATTTCTATCACATAAAATCTCTGAAGCCCTCATCCATTTCAACCACCCATCTTGAATTTGATGGTTTACATCCCTTTCTTTCTCTTCATCATTTTGTATTACAGACTCAAGATATTTAAATTGCGTGAATTGTATGGTCCCCAAATTTCACCTCTATATTAGAAACACCTTTCCTTTTGCTAATCTTACATTCCATATATTTCGTCTTACTTATGCTTGGGAGAAAGTCATGTGTTTCTAAAGCTCGTCTCCAGGTCCTCAACCTCTCATTTAAATCCTCCTTCGACTCTCCAAGTAGGATTATATCATTTGCAAAAAATATGCATCTCAGTGATAGCTCTTGCATATCCTCCATAAGTACATCTAAAATTAAAGTAAAAAGGAAGGAGCCTAGAGTTTAACCTTGGTGAAAATCTATTGTAATGGGAAAATCGTTTGTCTTTTAATAAAACAAAACAAAATGCAGACACCTAAATATCACCTATTACTTAAGTTGATTGAATATCCGAGATAATAATATGTTATGAAAGGTATATTTTATAGTAGTGAATATATGCAATCCTAACACCTATCTTCTCCAGGGCTTTCCACAAAATCTCTCCAGGCACTCTGTTACAGGTATTCTCCAATTCAATAAAAATTAAGTGCAAGTCTTGTTGTTCCATGCGATACTGCTCCATCACACATCATAATAGATAAATTGCTTCCATGGTCAACCTTCCAAGCATAAAATTAAATTGATTCTCATTAAATTGATTCTCTTTTCTTAGTCTCCATTCAATCACTTTTCCCATAACTTCATGTTATGCCTCATAAGTTTAATCCCCCTGTAATTTGCACAATTTTGTATATTTTCCTTATTCTTATAGACTGGGACTAGAGTGATTCTCCTCCATTCATCTGACACTTCTTTGACCCTATAATCTCGTTAAAGATTTTGGTGAGCCACTAAATAACTCTATCTCCAAGAACTTTCCACACTTCAATATGCATGTTGTTTGACCTAACTGCCTTACTATTACTCATCCTTTTCAATGTTTTTTTACCTATTATTTATGAATTTGACGGTAGTAATTATAGTTTCGATCCTCTTCTCTAATATCGAGTCTACTAGAGTTTGGTGAAATATCATATCTTTAATTAAATAAATTTTAGAAATACATCTTCCATCCATCCTTTATATCTTTTTTATGAACTAAGACTTTGTCATCTTCATCTTTAACACACTTCACTTGATCCAAATTTCTTGTCTTTCTTTCTCTTCCCTTAGCAATCGTATATATATATATATATATATATATATATATATATATATATATATATATATATATATATATATATATATATATATATATATATATATATATATATATATATATATATATATATATATATATATATTCCCCTTCTTAGTTCCTAAAGAATAGTATAATCAGTCAAAACCTTGGGTTTTGCTTCACTCACCGTCTTCTTGGTCTTATTCTTATTTTTTTTATAATTTTGCTTATATGTATTATTCTGGACCGACCGAAGTCCTAATTGATTGAAGCCCAATCCACCTCATATCCATTATACTCATCCCAAGGTATAAAATAGCTCACATGCTAAGAGCAGTGTACAATCTCCGATTTCCACTTTCATTATACTCATTTTGAATCTTGAACCGACTTAGGAGTTTGAGTGCTAACCAGGAAAGTACACATCACACCATCGTAAAGGAGATTAAAGTCATTGTTCAAAGATTCCCACCGATTCAACATTCCTAATTTGTGGTTCCTTCATGGAGCTAGAACATTCATTTATATTTCTCGAATGGAATAATGGCGTCATATGTGGGAATCAACTTTCGATTCTTACATTTTCCACGAATATCACGTTCGCTTCAAAAACACATAGAGCAAACTTAAAAGTTCTTAATATTGATTCTTGTGGTTTAGATCCAAATTTCTACTAGTTCGTAACCTTATTAGGTTACCGAATCAAAAATAAATCAATTTCCAATTTCTCCTTTTTAGATTAATACACATTCTCCTTTCAATTTCATTGTTTACAACTTCCTCAGATCTGGATATGAGACTCTTCCTTGCGCTATTCTACGGAGTTCTTAAGGAAATCAGAAATCTTGATAGTGAGGAATTAAAGCAGAGGTGGTGGTTAACCAAATCAACTTTGACAAACCTCAATGTTTGCTTCAGAACGCTCTTGATTATGAGAAAGTTGTAAACAATGAAATTGAAAGGAGAATGTGTATTAATCTAAAAAGGAGAAATTGGAAATTGATTTATTTTTGATTCGGTAACCTAATAAGGTTACGAACTAGTAGAAATTTGGATCTAAACCACAAGAATCAATATTAAGAACTTTTAAGTTTGCTCTATGTGTTTTTGAAGCGAACGTGATATTCGTGGAAAATGTAAGAATCAAAAGTTGATTCCCACATATGACGCCATTATTCCATTCGAGAAATATAAATGAATGTTCTAGCTCCATGAAGGAACCACAAATTAGGAATGTTGAATCGGTGGGAATCTTTGAACAATGACTTTAATCTCCTTTACGATGGTGTGATGTGTACTTTCCTGGTTAGCACTCAAACTCCTAAGTCGGTTCAAGATTCAAAATGAGTATAATGAAAGTGGAAATCGGAGATTGTACACTGCTCTTAGCATGTGAGCTATTTTATACCTTGGGATGAGTATAATGGATATGAGGTGGATTGGGCTTCAATCAATTAGGACTTCGGTCGGTCCAGAATAATACATATAAGCAAAATTATAAAAAAAATTAAGAATAAGACCAAGAAGACGGTGAGTGAAGCAAAACCCAAGGTTTTGACTGATTATACTATTCTTTAGGAACTAAGAAGACGGTGAGTGATAAATTTTACTTCCTCCTGGAGTGCAACAAGCTCCTTATAGAGGATAAACACTCTAGCTTCATAGCTTCGACCTTCTGTTTCCAAGTATTAATTTCCTTCGAGGGATTAACTAGGGCCAAGACATCGCAATGTCCAATAGAGACAAGAGAGAAAATGGTACAAACTTTGAACATGTTGTGAGCAAGCTAGGAAGCCGGTTCCATCTTATCCCCTTTAGGGAGATTCTGAACAAAGAATAAATCAGACATCAAAATAATAGTACCAGCCTCCTCAGGAGTGCAAGGAAGCTGGGAAGATAAGATGACTAACATCTTTATGAAATGAGTTATCTCCCCGATAAACATCGTTCAATGAGACTATTGTTCCTTCTCCTGGACCCTTTTTTGCCAAAACTGGAGGCGGGGATGATTATCCCACTAATAAAGTGGTCACATAATCCATGAATTAATCCATCTTGGGAGCAAGAGTAAGCATCTCTACGATCGAGGCAGGGGAAGGGATCAAAGTTGTAATTGTGGTGGCCGGAGGAACATGTCCAGAAGTAGTAGCCTTAGTATTCTCCGCAACCAGAATACCTTGAGCATCTGCAAGGTTGTAGAATATGTTCAACTTTGTTGTTTTATCCATGCTATATGCAAAATGCAACCACACATGTAAAAAAGTATGAAGCTCTACTCTCACCAAATATCTTCTTCCCCTCATATTGGCTAAATGCATTCAAGATAACATGAGTATCGACACACCTTTTTCTAACTTTGGTGGAAGACACTTCACTGGGGTGAACCCATCCTCTTAGCCAAGCCCTTGAAACTAGAATTGCATTACCTCCTTCATTGTTACCTTGTCCAGAGAAAGAGAATCTGACTTGGTACAATAAGAGTGATAATACCAGCTAAAATGGAGCTTATGCCAATACTTCGGGTACGAAAACCGACACAAGAAAGGACAATTGGCAGGGATATTACAAAAAATAGAGTGAGCCATGAGGGTGAGGGGCTTCACAAGGAAGAAAAGTTCTAGACAATCTCCTTAGTCCAAAGTGAAAGGGTCAAACCATAGGTTGACCAAATGGAAGTAAATAAGCCTCTGATTACGAAAGTTGTCTAGGGAAGTACGCCATGGACAAAAAAGGTAAAAAAATATAAGCTAAGAGGGGGCTTCCAAGATTTTTACTCGAGGAAGAGTTGGAAGACCCTTATATATGCCCATGACCCCCAATGAAGCTGGAAAGGAACAACTTTTTAATGTATTGCGACAGCTACCTTAAATTGAAAAAAAGGCAGCCGAATTCCTATTCTTGTAAACAAACACTCATAGAACGGGGCCATACAGTCCTCACAAGAATCACATATCCTCTTCTTCCATGACAGTGGAAGGACCATCCACTTTGAATGATCGTCGACCATAATGTTGGCATCGTATAAAGCGACCTCAGTACTTATAGTCGAGGAAGTGCTTGTTACTTTTGCATCCACCAAATCATACTCCAATACATCTGATTGACTTTGAATATTCAAGTGCTCAAGCACCTCAATACTGCGTCTCACAACCATTTTTTCGCATACGAAGTTGGATGAAGCCTCTAGTGTGTTTCCACATTTGCAAATTGGCTCGTACCTTCTCTTTCGACAGGACGTGTGGGGGGCATGAACACTACGCCAAAAACTGGAATAGACAGCGCCCCTTAGAGGGCGCTTTACTACAAAAGCGCACTCTAAAGTGAAGAGAAAAAATAAGGAGCATACTATTGGAATAGACAGCGCACTTTAGAGGGCGCTTTTGTAACAAAGCGCACTCTAAAGTGAAGCGAAAAAATAATGAGGAAATGGAGGGACACCAATAGAGGACGCTTTATTGAAAGCGCCCTCTAAGGGTAACCTTAGAGGGAGCTTTTTAAAAAGCGCTCTCTATGTCCATGTACATTTCCAGTTTATAAGGCACTTTTGGAAAGCCTTAGAGAGCGCTTTTAGAAGCGCCCTCTTAGGCCCCCTTTAGAGGGCGCTTTTGTAACAAAGCGCCCTCTAAAGTGAAGCCAAAAAAAATAATGAGGAAATAGAGGGACAACAATAGAGGGCGCTTTAGTGAAAGCGCCCTCTAAGGTTACCCTTAGAGGGCGCTTTTAAAAAAGCGCTCTCTAAGTCCATGTACATTTCCAGTTTAGAAGGCGCTTTTGGAAAGCCTTAGAGAGCGCTTTCAGAAGCGCCCTCTTAGGTCCCCTTTAGTAAACATTAAAATTATAACATATACTGCATGTCTCTTTATTTTCCCTCTCTACAAGCTATTTCGTTTACGTAACTGGGTTTTCTCTCTACTGCGTCCACCGTCTACTGCGATTACTCTCGTCCTCCGTTCGTTCTCCCTCCCTCACCGTCATCGTCGCCGTCGCCTTTTTCTGCTGCTGCGTTCACGTTCACGTCCACCGTCACTGTTCACTTTCTTCTCCATCGTTACCGTCACCTTGAAGGTATTTCTCTTCTCCATCTTTACCGTTCACTTTCTTCATGTGTTTGATTAGGGCATTTTCTAAACTTAGTTTTACATTTTGTGCATTATATTGATTAATGTTGTTTAGGGCAAACTGAGTTTTTTATTTCTGATTGAAAACTGATATCATTTGAAGTGTGTTTGAGCTTGTGCTTGGAAGTTTGATGATTATGGATGCAAGTTTGTTCATGTTCCAAACACCATAAGTTTGCATTGGTCTTTTGCATGCAGTAGGTGTGTGTGAGTTTGCATTGGTCTTTTGCATGCAGTAGGTCTTTTGCATGAGAAATGGAAGGTATATGAATGTGTTCACGTATTGAATCATTGTCTTACTTGGGTCTTATTGAATCATTTCTATATTACAGATAAAATGGCTAACCAAGACGATACCCATGACGCGAATGGATCACGTAACAATGTTGAAAAAGAAATCAAACGAGGATTGACGGTTATGAAGTCAATCATTCGTGCAAGAGACAAGGGTGTAAAATTTGAAGTACATTGGAGTGCTGAAGACCAACTAATTGAGCCTAACGGTTCAATGTTGGCAAGTTACATTGGTTTCCTTGTTCGACAACATATTCCGATTACATGTGATAATTGGAGAAGCCCGGACTTGAAGGTTGGCAAAGAAAAAATATGGTCGGAGATACAGGTACTTACCATATATTGTTATATGTTTTTTTTGTTGACTATTTGTTGACCATATATTGTTATAATATTACTTTATAATAACACACTCCATGTGTATGTTTTTTAGAGATCCTTTCACATCGATGAAAGCCGGCAAAAATATTGTATTCAATTGGTCGGAAAAAGACTCCGAGGATTTCGATCCTTTTTGTCCAACAAATTTCTCAAGGATGAGGAAGGAAAATTTGTTGAAGCAGAACGGCCAATGAAGTATGCCGAGATTATTTCAGCCGATGAATGGAATACCTTTGTCGCCAAACGAAGAAACGAAAAACTCCATGTAATGTCTATTAATTATGGTATTATACAATTGTTAAGTTACTTGGTTCTAATATGCCTTAAACTTTTTTATCCAGGAAGTAAGCGACATAAATCGGAAAAGGGCATCAAAACCCGCGTATCCGTACAAAAAAGGGCGTACGGGATATGCACGGTTACAACAAAGAATTGTGAGTATATTCAAATGCTATGAGCTTATACATTGTCACAATATGTTATAATTGATGATCTTATAATCTAATTCAATGTGTAGCTAGCCGAGAAGAAAAGTGACGCAACATCTCTTCCGGAGCACGTATTATGGAAGGCTGCTCGGGTTGGGAAGGATGGGGCCGTCGTTGAAGCGGTCCAAACTGTTTATGACGAATGTGTAAGTATATGTAACATTATTTCTTTAATTATATCGAAAATTTTGTTAGACATATAATTCATTTTTAATCTCCTCTAATAATATTTCAGGAGACTTTATCCCAAACCGTACCTTCAACCGAGGTCCAGGATTGCAGGAGCGTACTTAGTCGAGTACTAAATGTTCCTGAGTATTCCGGTCGTGTGAGGGGTAAGGGTTTTGGTGTGACTCCGTCGTCATTTTATAAAAAACCAAAAACAAAAAATCCTACCAACAAAGAGGTGATGGAGACCTTGGCGGAGTTAAGGGCACAAGTACTCCAACTGCAAAACGAGAATGCAAGGTATAGAGAGGAAAGGTGCGCCTCCGAGGCAAAAGATACTAGTGACCGAGCTAGTATCAATTGTCAACCGAAATTTCCCGAGGTAATTATATATGTTATTATGAAATTAAAATATCACTTTTTTACTTGACACATATACACGTTAACAATAACATTTATTATTGGTTTAGGGCATTTCACCTTGTCAGCTGTATCTATCGTCACCAACTTATCGCATGGTTGGCAAGGGAAAAGTGCACAACACTTCGGGTGAATTACTTCACCATAATCCCCTCCCGGTGGGATATATGAAAGTTTCGGTTGACCTTGTATTAGATACCGACGCGCTTCTACCATTACCTGACGTTGTTTCAGAGACAACGTTGATGCGAGAAGTAGTCGGATCCTTTGTTGGATGGCCGTCAGATCTAATTTTCCCAGATGCCGAGGTATATATGTTCTAAATGATTATGAATCTTTAGTATTCACATTTCAATTCAGCTACAATTATGATATTTAATCAATCCTTATTACATGGTAATGTTAGACTCCTACAAGACCCACGCATAAAGTTGGTAAAGGGATTTCAAGACGCATCGAGTCGGTTGCATCTCTAAAAGAGGTACAAATATATATACCTATTGAATTATATACGCAACGATTCTGTTGCATCACAAAAAGTCATGATTTAATTTATATGAATTTTTAGGTTCCCGGTCGAAAGTTGAAAAAAGCTGGTAACGATATTCCTCCAACGACGTCCGGGACAAAATCTCAAATTATGACGCGTCTTGAGAAAATGGTGAATGAGTCCGATATTATGCAAGGGGCCATTCGTACTATAGATTTTGATGAAGGTGTTTTCGGAGCTGCTCATTTCGAAATAATTGCAAAGGAGGACATGCAACAACTTTTTGAACACGACGAATTGGGCATCGCTGTCATTCATACATACATATGGTACTCCGATCAATCTATAATTTACTTAGTTGAACAATTTATTTACATATTTCAATGAGTAGTCTAATGTTTATTATGTTTCTATTTAAGGTATATGTATGTAACATTGCTGCGGGGAACTGAATTGTGTAACCGTTTCAATTTTATTGCTGCTTCCCGTATCAACGCAACGTTAATAACGAAAAATCCAACATCCGTAAAGAATGATCTAGTCGATAGATTCATGGCGGCCGGCGATAAGACTACACCCAGTTTGTATTTTTTACCGTTTAATTCTGGCAACGGGTTAGATTTTCTTTCTAATAATTTCATTCTAATCTATGTATATCTTTTACGTAGAAAATTTTCATTCATCTAAATTTTTGTTTTATTTTACAGTGGTCACTGGGTGTTGGTTGCTATGGATCTTTCGAGACTAATAGTGTATTATCTCGATTCGTTATCGGGTGATTGGAGTAAATATCCGAGTATGAAGAAGACGGTTGACGCGTAAGTGAAATTCCCCTAAATATTCGTGTGTATTTGTATATTTAATTATGTCTGTCAGATTGATCTCAATATACGTTTTTATTTTGTTAGGGCAATAATAAAATTTAGATCGAAAAAGAATTATCGCAATAGGAAGGACATTACCTGGATTAGAGTTCAGGTATATATTAAGTATCTTATTTTTGCTTATAATAGTGTTTGTTTTTTTGCTTATAATAGTGTTTGTAAGAAATTAACTATATATATATTGTTTGTTTTTCTGTGTAGTGTCCTCAGCAAAATAATTCGGTCGATTGCGGATTTTTTGTATTGAGATTTATGAGAGATATCATTGCGTTGAATCGTATAGACATCCCAAAAATGGTATGGAATAATAACTTAGGGTTTATTTTAATATTATCGGATATTTCATCTAATTTGTTACTAAATCATGAATATGTTTTATTCTCTTAATTATAGTACTTTGAGGAATACAAATCTTACTCAAGAGCTCATTTGGATGAAATGAAGGATGAATTATGTCAATTCATTGTTGATCAAAGAATCATATAGCTAGGTTGTATATTGTTGTACATATATGTATGGAATGTTGTTGTTGTATGCTGTTGTTGTATATATGTTGTATATTGTTGTTGTACTTTTACTAACTCATGAATATGTTGTTGTATATTGTTGATCAAAGAATCATATATTATGTTGTATATATGGAGGTTACCATATATTATGTTGTATATTGTTGATCAAAGAATCATATATTATGTTGTATATTGTTGATCAAAGAATCATATATTATGTTGTATATAAGGATGAAATCAATATGAATTTTACACTTTTGCAGCATGCGAACAGGTTACCATTTAAATATCCACTGTTTTTCAAACAAATTTTTTTAAAACAACTAACACTTTAGAGGGCGCTTTCTGTAGGAAGCGCCCTCTAAACATTTTACATTGACAACTTTAGAGGGCGCTTTATCCAGAAAGCGCCCTCTAAACACTTTACATTGACAACTTTAGAGGGCACTTAACACTTTAGAGGGCGCTTTACGTAGGAAGCGCCCTCTAAACATTTTACATTGACAACTTTAGAGGGCGCTTTGTCCAGAAAGCGCCCTCTAAACACTTTACATTGACAACTTTAGAGGGCGCTTTTTCCAGAAAGCGCCCTCTAAACACTTTACATTGACAACTTTAGAGGGCGCTTTTTCCAGCAAGCGCCCTCTAAGGTGTCCCTTTATGGACCACTCCAGAGGGCGCTTTTTCTGAAAGCGCACTATAATGTGGCCCTTAAAGGGCCACTTTAGACAGCGCTTTCTCCAGGAAAACAAAGCGCTGTCTTTACCTATGCCAGCGCCACTTTAGAGGGCGCTTAAAAGCGCTGTTATAGGCCAAAATAAGCGCCCTCTTTTCCCTTATTTGGCGTAGTGGAATACCTCATCCCAATGTATTCTTTTGCCAACATTCGATATAAGGGCGTCTAATGACCCCAAAGAAGAAGTTTCTTCCTCCAAGGAATCATCATATATCCTTTCCAACCCCGAATCATCATATAAGGTTGTGATTTTTGGTTCTATGTGATTAATACTAAAATAAGGGTGAGGAAAACCAGGGGATAACCTCGTTGCATAAGCAAATTAAGTTTTAACTTCATAGTTGTTCACTAAATCGACAATATTATCGCTCATCTCGACTAAAAACAGGAAATGTTGAAGTTAAAGTTTGAGTTAGAAGGGTATCTGGTTATGTGAGATTGATGAAACATAAGGAATGAAAGAAGGAGAAAGCTTTAAGGGAATCACTTAATCGCTTCTAGTGATACTCACGGGGAAGAAGGTACAACGATGTTTTTTGGAAAAATAACTGTAAGCTTGAAAGCTAAATGTTGTGAAAGCTTCCAAATACTCAAGCTCACTCTACTTAAAAGCAATGACAATTGAAAGATCAAGCCCAACTATGTGAAGAAACCACATGTAAATTTCCACTCAAGGATACACACCAAACTCAAGTGCACTCTTGTACTATTTGTGAATTGCGTCATACCCTAACTGGTCACGCCCATACACGTAGCAGAAAAGGATAACAAAGCGTTTCAAAGATGGAATAGCATTAAATGCGCATTTCATCACTATTTTTTCTAAAACGGACCCTAAGCGTTTAAACTTCATTTCACACCAGATCACGACATGGAGGCTGGTCAATGATACATAAGATTTCCCCGAGCTCCTCTAGTGTCCGAAAAAACCTTTGGGACAACTGTCCTAAACCGACTAAAGGCCTAATCCATCTCAAATTCACTCAACTCGGTCCAAAATATAAAACAATTCACATGTTAAGAATAAAGCACAATCTCTCATCTCCACTTTTAATATACCCATCTTGAATCTTAGACTAACTTGCATGTTAGAGTGCTAACCATGCAAGTTTACTCCACACCATGATAAAAAAGATCGAATTCTTTTATAAAATTAGAATATCCATTTCTGATTTTCAAACATAATCATGTATACAAAAATTCAATTTAAAAGAAAAAGTAATTTAAATGGGAATTATATTTTATACAAATTAGATTATACAATATGCTTATAAAGAGTAGATTTAGAATCTAAAATACTTAAATTAAATGCTCCCTCCATTTTCCAACTAGTAAAATGAATAAAGTAAGCAAGAAAATGGGAAAAACAAAAAAAATAACAAGACAAGAAAAAGTGAGAGACTTTGGGCCCGTTTGAAATGCATCTTAAAAACTCTTTTTTAGTTTTTGAAAATTTAAAATTTAAAAACTTGTTTGAATATAATGTTTTGTAAAAGTGTTTTTAAAAACTCTTTTCTATTTTTCAGTTTTTAAAAGTAAAAAAGTGAAACAATTTAGTTGTGTTTTGCTTCTCACTTTTTAGTTTTTTGTATTATAAAACTTGAAGAAAAAACATAAAAATTTTATAATTTTCATTTATAACGTTAATGTGATTTTAAAAGATTAGATTATCAAATAAGTTTTTTCATTTTCATATTTTTAAAACAGTTTTTAAAAATTACTTTATCAAACAAATTTTTTGTTAATTTTCTTCTTAAAAATAGTTTTTTAAAATAGACTTGAAAAACAAATTTTAAGAACTAAAATTGAAAAGTGTTTCAAACAGGCCCAAAGGGTAAAAATGTTTAATATTTATTTACATTTAGAGACATTAAATC
This sequence comes from Lathyrus oleraceus, assembly GCF_024323335.1. Taxonomy (NCBI): domain Eukaryota; kingdom Viridiplantae; phylum Streptophyta; class Magnoliopsida; order Fabales; family Fabaceae; genus Lathyrus; species Lathyrus oleraceus. The sequence goes on along the minus strand of NC_066583.1, from coordinate 375,338,958 downwards.
TTATATTCACGATAAATGTTATGAGATGAAATGAAAATAATGGTAATTTAATTAAACAATAAATTTTAATTAATAGTAATAGTAGGTAAATTAGCCATTGAATATATACGATAATTTTTTTAATATATTTGACCGTTAATGTATATAATATATGGATTAAATACGGTATTGATGTTGAAGATCATGTAAGAATAACCAGGTCCGATCCTGTGCATGTGCTGCAGCACAGAGCCCCAAATATTAGAGGGTCCAAATTTTTAAAATTTTCAATTCTTTTTATAAATATTAATAAAAATAAATAAAATGTTATTAAAAAAACTCAAAAATCGAAAGAAATGTTATGAAAAAAATTTAATATATACAAAAGTTAAGATTGATCAAAACTCAAACAGTAATAATTACATTTATTTTTAATTTATATATAAATATATTATAAATATATATTTTGATATATTTTTATAATTAGAACGGCACCTCCAATATAATTTGACCGTTCTTGAGAATAATATATATATATATATATATATATATATATATATATATATATATATATATATATATATATATATATATATATATATATATAAACACTAATCTAAAACATAGAGTGGTGAGTGTGCAAAGTTGTCTGTATAGGTTGCATGAAGTGCTCCACTTCAAGAACACCACGTGTATATCACTAGCTTCCACCTTCAAACACGTCCACATTTTTTACCCTCTCTCTCAAAACCGACCTCATAGAAGAGAGAGAGAGATAGAGATATTGATTAATTAAGCAAGCACACACTAGCACAACACTATGGCCGGTGGTAGCAAATTCCTCACTCTTGTTCACTCATCTTCAAGATCTTCTTTTCTCAAACCCTCTACACCATTCTTCTACAACACCATCAAGGTATCATCCTCGTTTTGTTTATTCTCATGTTTTTTTTTTTAACTTTTATTTAATTTCTTAATTTTGATTTTAGCTGTATTTTCTGTGCAAGTGTATGAATGATCCTAGTAGGTAATTGAATTGGAGATATCAAATGTTGAATTTTGAAATTGAAGTGTTAGATTTGTTAGGTGTTTTAAGGAAAAAGCTTGTTAATTAATTAATTAATTAACTAATTAATTGCAAGTAGTTAATGAAGGATTGTTGTGCATGATCCTGTTGTGTGAAGTTGAATTATAAAGTTGAAAAGTGGATCAAATGATTCAAGAAACAAAACCCACCAAGAAAGTAAAGATTTTTTCATGTACTGTTTCAAATTTGGAGAAAAAAGAAATTGGAATGTCTGAGATTCAAACCTGCATCCCTACTGGAAGATATATCTACACAAGATATATCTGCACAACTACCAACTGAGTTGAACCGACTTAGCGGAGAAAAAAAAGTTTATTTATTGACCCCATGATTTGTGAGTTTGAAATTATTTATGAATTATAGTGTGATTAATTTATTGAATGAATTATGAATAGAATTATGGGCAAGAAATCAAGGATAAACAGAGTCATTTGATAAAAGAGAGGGCACCATCTACAGCTGAAGAGTTCTTGAGAGTGGCAGAAGAAAGAGCAAATGAAACACCAAAAGTGAAAAGTCAAACCGTCGATAAAGCATTTGAAGCTGCTGAGGAAGCCACTAAGAGTAACTCAAACACTCAAAATGTTAAGAACAAGTACAAGGAGCATTAACATTAGGAATTTGCTATGTTTACTTCAGAATCAATTCTGAGATTGTTGTTTTTTAAGCTAGAATAAGGGATTTCCAAAAAGTTTATTTATTTGCAAGTATTATGGATTTATGAGTTTAACTAATTGTATTGTCTTTTTTGTAAAATAATATGAAATTGTTGGTTTGTACTATGTTTGAACTCAATCTCCATTTTTTTAAATATTGATGGGGATTTCATGAATGAATCATTAGCCTTTTATTTAATATTTATTCATTTGTTAATTGAACTTTTTTATTATTAATTTTTGAAAAACAATAGGACAATGTCAATGTACTAGTATGTCTTTTGTGTATGTTTTCCTCTTTTAGGTTCATTTGGGAAACTCATATTTTTTTTATGATATAGAGAAAATATGATTTTATAGACATGATGAAGAATCTGAATTTTAGCATTATAGTACTCAAGGGACCTAGAGAGGTCCCATTGCATTATTATATATTGGTGATGGTTTGTGATTTTAGGTATGTTATTGTTTGGTTGGTTATGTGTTGTACTATGACTTGTAGTTGTAGGGCATTCTTGTCCCATTAAAGCAACATAATACAATAGCGGAAATTGCGCTTTGCATTCAATGCTATAGGATTTTCATATTGGTTTTAACTTTTCTTTTTCTAAAATATTGTCTATCTTATATCTTTTGAGACAATATTTAGAATCTTATACCCAAAATGATTTTTCAATTTGAGTTTATCTAAAATTTAAGGCTATCAATTTGAGTTTATCTAAAAAATTTAAGGTTCATCAATTTGAGTTTGTCTATAATTGACTTTATTGTATATAGAATGTGTATGTGGTCACAGAAGGCTTGAATTATTTTCCAATAGCAATTTAGAAATATCTATTTCTTTTATTTTTTGTCTTCAAGTGGAGTTTCAACTTGTTCTTTTATTTTCTTATTCTTTTGTCTTCAATTTTTATTTTTATCTAGTTAGAATTTCGTAATGGTGGCTAGTTAGATCACAAATGTGTCTTATCCAAATTAGTAAAAGTTTCTCTTATTGTGAAAGAAGTGACAGAGGGGGCTCACTCCATTGATGTTATGTTAATTCTTATCCAATTCCTTTGTGGTTGGAGGTTATCACACCCACTTTCGAATTGATTCAAGTGAAAGCAACTAGGTCCCCATCACATATTCATCATCACAAAAATTTATTCAGTGGGCCAATTAACTTATTTCATCAATAAAACAAATCATGTCATTCCCACTTTATTTTTCTATACATGTGATCACGCACATATAGAAAAAAATATTCTAAGTATCTCATACGTAAGTCAATATATATAGTTGATTTTAAATGTGTATAGTGTATTTTAAGGGTAACAAATTGGCATGTTGATCCTCCAAGAATTTATTTAAAAAAATTGGGTCGAGCAAACATAGTTGATAGTGAGATTAAAGTATTGATCCCCTCAGTTAAAAAAAAAAAAGGATGGGATGGGGTGGATCAGCAAAAGTTACACACTTTAACTCTAAAAATACAAAACATTATGTTAATGTCCATGTCCGTCAAAGTCTGCAAAAAATTGGATGGGACGAGGAGGACACCTAAGTTGAGGTCCTAAAACCTTGGCTTGCTCTGAAAAAAGGTGAGGGTAAAAATGACATGTTCGATGGGCCGATCCATTTTCTCATTTCTAGTTGATTTTGACATATTTGGTTTCTTTCGAGTGGAATTGATTATACTTTTCAAAATTGATTCTATTTGAAATTAGGATTAGCAGTTTCCGAGTGTTAGAAATTGACTATGTAAATTTAATAGACTAAGGCTAGAATCATGAATGTGATCACTTTTCTAATAGTATTTCAAGTCCTCTCAATCTGTCTTATAATCAACACACAAGAATACCCAAGATAATTCAACCTATTTTGAGTTTGAATAGGACTAATGAACACACAAATATAGGGAAGAAGAAATCTGAAATTTGTAGTGAATGGGATATACTTTTGTTATGTGTTTTTTATGCATCCGAAATGTCAAGTAGTGTTATTTTACAAGGTTGCGACCAACGTACCCTTTCATCAACACTTTGTATTTCTTGTAACAACCTTTTGTTAACAGCAACAATTCAAAGGGGTTTCCTATTTCGATTGCTTACTGCAACACTTCATGAAGGGTTTCCTATTCACAAAAACAAACTTAAGAAACATTGCAACCTTTTGCCTACTGCAATACTTTACAACTATTTTCTATTTTCAGATTCAAAAAATAAACTTCACTTGCATATTTTTTTGTCATTTTGAAACACACACGTGATCATTAATTATTGTTATTAATTATAACTACCCTCACTTGTTCTAATAATGAAAAAACCAATTTAAAAATAAATAAATAAATAATATAAATATAGTCAAGTATCTTTCGATTTGAACTTAACCTTATAAAAGATAACACAGAGTCTAATAAGAATTTTAGGTAGAAAAACTTTGAACCTGTTATCCCTTGTGATTAGACCGGCGTTATCTTACACACATTAATTAATGGTTCTTTCCATGCATCTCTCGCCTAGCACTATTTATAGTCGTGTGCTTTTCCTATTTCGTGAATTTATCGTGAGAGAAACTCCAAAATTCTCACTTTGAGATGTCATCGTCTCGAAATTCAGATAGGTGAAATTCATATTGTATCTACTCTATTTGAGATACATATTTTTGACATTGATCTTCATTAAAAGTTTGAAAACTCAACCCTCCAAATTCTATAGTCGACATTATTACATGATATTGCACAAACATCCAAATCAACAACTTGTTGTTACCCATTGAATTTTAAGATTAATATTTTATTAATGTTAAATTGGGTTGTCGCGGTTGTTGGAAATTTTACTCAAGGAGTTTCAATTTCACACCTCATGAGGTAGTCTTTACTAAATCTCTGACCAGTGGTTTACTAAATGGATAAACTACATTATAGTTTGAATGTATATATGTGAGTGAAATGATTTTATCCTTAAGCAATTTTCTCACGATGGAATGTCTAATACTTATATGCCTAAACTTTCTATTATGCCATTTGTTGTATGCTCTAACTAAAGTGGATTAACTATCATAATACATACCTTCAAAACATTGTCTTTAGCCAATGCTCACAATTTGGATTGCTAGTAAATCTACTCATTTTACTAATTGCAAATTCTATGTTAGGTCCGGTACATTGCATCAAATACATTAGACAATAAATCAAACTTTCATACTCCAATTGAGCCATAACTCTTCCATCATTCTTTTAAAGTTTGGCACTAGGATCAAATGGAGTACTTACTTCATTGAAACGTAAGTGTTTGAACTTATCAAGTACTTTTTCAATATAGTATATTTGACTAAGTTCATAACCCCCATTGTTTTGCTTTACTTTGATCCTAAAAGGAGTGTCAACTAATCCAAGATATTTCATCTTGAATGGGAAGTTAGAAACCTATTTGTTTATAAAATTTCATTCTCCTGGTTGCTAATGATCAATTGTAATCAACATAGAGACAATGAAATATCACAATATTCTCACACAACTTTATGTACAAACACTTGTCACAAGAATAAAGAACAAATCCATTAGAAATCAGTATGAGTTTAAAATTGAATCATGAAGCATTGCAATCACTTACATATATTCTGCCTTGTGAAAAGTTGCATTTTAACATTGGTATTCGAATACCACTTTATGGTAGTCGTTTACCACTTTTTCCAAATCACAATTTTTGTAACTTTTATATTTGGTATTCGAACACCACATCTTGGTAGTCGAATACCCCATTGATTTCTATAACACCCCAATTATTGATTTACCAAATTATTTGATTATTATGTTTTGCATATTTATTTAATTGTTAATGGTTAATTAAATATGGGAGTAGGGGTGTGTACTTTTGAGTTAAGGGTATAGAGATAGTTGTAGGTGATGAGTAGAAGTGGGCTTGAATTACTAGAAATTATTTTAGTAATAATAATTTACTAAATTTAATTAATTAAAATGAAAATAGAGCTTTTGGGTGAAAGTGAGAATTGATGAAAAATTAATGGAAGGAATGAGCAATTATTTTGTTAGTAGGGGAGAAAATTATAACTAAGAGTTATTTTCCCCTAACTATATATTATAATGAGAGAAACCTAGTAATAGCCTATTTTGTTAGTACGTAGAAACCTGAGAAAAGAGAAAGAGACCAAAGGGCTAAGAAGAGAAAGAGACTTGGAGTGGAGAAGAAGAAGTTCTACTGAAAATCAGAATTTTGCTGCTAGGAGTATTCGATACGGGAGAGAATATCTTTCAATAGAGCTTATGCATTAGGGGCATGATAAAGGAGTCTTTAACCTCCAATATGGTGTATGTTGTGGGTGAATTCTGATTGTATGATGAAAAATTTCGGTAATAATTAATGAATTCGTGCATTATTCATGACTGATTTTTTTGTTTTGATACTTGATGTTTTTCCACCATTGTTACATTATTAAAGGTTTTGAAAATCAATGATTTTCATGAAAATAGTAGATTTTATATGTTAAATTGGGTTTTAATCATGGGATAATCGTAGTATGTATAATTATGAGCATCTGGCATTTTACATAATCGAAATCGGAGTTCCATAGGTCCTCCAATGGTGAAAATTGCATTTTGGTTTTTGCATGTCTGTACGTCGTCGCTTAGCGAGGGAGGTCCCCGCGTAGCGAGATGCTCCAGTGATGAAACTCTTCTGTTTTTGTTTTTATCATAACTTGAGTTTCATAACTCGAAATGAGACGTGGTTCTAATTGTTGAAAAGATAACGTGAATTAATATCAATTCATAATAATTTCAGAGGTTGGATATGTTATGATAACATGATCAATTGATGAGAATGAATATTAAAAACTATTTCGTCGAGTAAATGTCAAGTTGTACGAGTTTGAGGAACATGTTTTATGAGTTGTGGAAATGTTTGAATATGTTGCTATGACGAGATGTTAAGCATTGAGAATAAGTATCAAGTATGGGAATGTTATGAATATGGATTATTTTGAGTTATGTTTGTTGTATTATTGCATGTTTGAAATATAATTCTGTTGAGATGAATTATTAGCATGCTTGTGTTGCACTGTTGATTGATAATGTGCATTTTTTGATTTTGGTGTGATGTAATCCAGAGATGAGATTACTTGAGTTGTCAATGCATTTATGTTAGGATCAAAGAAGGGTCTTAACACATTGATTTGATGATATGATCATGCATCATAAGAGTTGTGTCAAGAGGCATATTTATTAGTTCACACAGGGGATCAGTGGTTTGTCTGAATCTTAGAGAGGGGGCTTGGGGTTCGCAAAGATTGTGAAATTCTGGTATCAGATATGAGATTTCGAAGGTAATGTCACGACACTAATATCTGAATAATACAAACATGATCAAAGATAGAGAACAATAATGCAAGAGACACAAGCAATTGTTAACCCAGTTCGGTGCAACTCACCTATGTTTGGGGGATACCAAGCCAAGAAGGAAATCCACTAAAATAGAATCAGTTCAAAGACTCTCAGTTAACAACACAAGTTACAGTCTTTTTCACCTAATCTCTACCCGTGTGACTTCTACCTAAGAACTCTTAGATATGAGATCCCACTCACTCCCCCTCAATCACACCTGTGATATTAAACAAGAATTACTATGAAAAGAAGACACTCTTCAAAGACACACACTTGATCTTACTTAGCAACTTCACTCAAGTAGACACACACTCATGCTTAAAAGCTTAGAGTGACAAATTACAACTCAAAAATCAGACCAATTCAATCATCTATGGATGAATTGAATGGCTTACAAGTCACATGACCACACAAGAGTTAAACCCTTATTCTCTCTCAATATTTTCGCTCTGTATTTCTTGTATACCAAATCAGGTTTTCCATGTCCTTTTATAGAAGCAATTCAGCTGGGCTTGGACATCATAAAACCCTAAAACGATTTTCCTTTTAAATCTTCTCGTGACAGTAGATTAGATCTCTTTGGAAAATAAGTTAATCACGTTGTAATTACTGATTGATATAATGTTTAATCATATCTTCAATCAGGCATAGATTTCCATTAAAAGCACAATCACATAATACATAACATTCAGACTGAATGTTTTGTATACAGATGTCATGACATCGGGTCTGACATCCTGGAACAATCCTGCATAATTCCATTTTAAATATCCAGCAGGTACATGATATCAGATGTCATGACGTCGGGTATGACATCCTGAGACAATCCTGCATAATTATATTTTAAACATCCAGCAGGTACAAGATATCTTATGTTAAGACATCACATATGACAACTTGTGAACACTCTTGGTTTTACCAAAATTGCTGCAAACACGTAGAACCAACAAACTCCCCCTTTGGAAAATTTTGGCTAAAACATATATCAGTCCATTTGTTCACAAGAGAAAAACACATCAGCAGTTAAACAGCATAACATCAGTTTAAGCAGCAGCAGAAGCAAACATAATTACTAGCTATAATAGCAACTAGTAATACACAAATGCACATGGGTACTTCTTCTCCCCCTAAGTCTGTTCACCTACAGACTGACATCTCCTTCAACATCTGTAACATTCAGAATCACATTCTGACATCTCCTTTAACATCACCTGTACAACCACCTGTACTACACAGAACATTCTTCTGTTCACCATCAGACATCTCCTTCAACATCACAGAACAGAACATCATAGAACATCATTATGTTCAAAATCAGCTGTCACCTGTTTAGCCTAACTACAACAACACATAATAACTGCAGCTCTCCAAACAACTGCGATTCTCCATATAATACCAATTCTCCACATCTCCACACAACTGCAGTTCTCCACATAATACCTTCTTCCCCCTTTTTAGTCAAAATAGACCAAAGTGACCAATTAGACAAAATAAATGTCAATTAGTCTAGCAGAGAATGTCACAAGGGATGTTATAACATATAAAATGTTAAAACATACATGTCAGGTGGTACAAACCATAATTATACACAGTTGCAATAGCTGAGATAATCAGAAATCCAGGGAACTCATAAAGAGCCCAAATATTACATCATGGCATCAGAAAAGGACTGCCAAAAATTACAAACATCAAATTGAAAAACAACAAATCATCCAAGCATCAAAACAACATCCAGAACACACATCATTAACAGGGGGACCATCAACACCACAACTTAGTTTGAGGAAGTAGCATCTTCTTCACCTTCAGATCCAAAACTGCCACTAGATTGATCTTGAGAATTTGACCTCTCACTTGAGGTATGGGCATCTGACTCCTTGGCTTCACCAACCTTATCCCTCTCTTCTTGCTCTAAGCTACTAATGAGAACCACTAAAGCCTCTTTCCTAGCCTTGGCAACCCTAATCCCAGTTTCCAGCTTCTTACAAGTGTCTTTCAATTGAGCAATCAAGCCACCTTGAGAGGCTGGCTCCTTCCTTGTAAATGTCATGACTGCCTTCAAATAACTTGTAGTGAATGGACAATGAAGGCTTCCTTCTACTGGGAATATCACTTGTGTTTAGAATACCAGGTTGATGGCTTAAAATAATTCCATAAATGATCGAGGGAAAGGAAATTGGCAGCTTTACTGCATTAGTGGAGGCATGTCTAACAATTTGTTCAAACATGAACCTTCCAAAATCAAAGTTGAGTCTGGTTCCAATAGCATAGATTATCCTTCCAAGACCATTAGAGATAGTTGAGATATGGTTTATTGGCACCCAGTTGGCTGAACCAATCTTATGCAAGATGGCATATTTTACAGTTAATTTGCCAACTGATAGATGCTTCTTGCTTGGCCATTCCTTGACTTGACTAGCAGTGATTGTCCTACAGACTTCATTGTCTGTGGCTTCTAACTCAACAGCTTCTTCAGTTCCTCTTCCTAGGAATTTATTGATGATATTTGGGGAGAACCTTACATACCTTCCTCTTACAAAGACCTTGCAGAATTCTTTGCTATTCTTGTCAGAAATATCCTTTGGGATATTCACCACAAACTCCTTCACTAAACCTTCAAAACATTGGGGAAAAGCACTAACTGTTCTCATCAAACCCACAGTCTCGATTAATTCCATAACCTCCTTCACTTCTACAACCTCCTTCCCTAGCTCCCTCTCAACAGAAACTCTCCTCTGTATAACAAATTTCCACTTGGAAGCCCCATCTTCCAGATGGAAGGAAATGTTGTCCAAATACACAGTTGCAACCTTGGCAGGAGACTTTTTAACAGTTTGCCTTTTAACAGGAGAGATGTCTGGGACATCGTCTTCGAAATCATCTTTAGAGTCAGAAATTTCTCCGACCTTTCTCTTCTTGACCTCTACTTTACTCCATGATTTAGAAGGACCTACAACAACAATCTTCTTCCTAGTTCTGGCTGTCAACATCTCAGCCACAATCTTCCCTTTCCCGGTCTTCATTTTCTTTGCAACACTTGGTTTCAAATGATGAACCAAGGTGTCATCTTCCTCTTTTGAACTCTCTTCCTCCAAATCAATAACCTTCTCAGCAGTTTCATGAGAAACATCTACTGGTTTCTTACTAGGCAAGGTTTTACCTAGAGAGCATAGTCCCTCAGCAGCCATGTCTTTCTCTGATCTAGATGAATCATCATCTTTCTCAGTTTGAGGTTCCACCTCAGGTGAGGGGTCTCTTCTAGACAGAGGGGTCGAAACACCCTTGACTGAATGTCCTTCATTTAGGATCCTAGTTACCAGGTTCCTAATGACACGATCTGCATAGTGCATGTCATCCTTGGGTGGAGGGTTATCAGAAAAGTTACCTTGATTGTTTCCTGTCGTAGAAGAAGGACCAGGGGCGTCGCCTGGGATTATAGAAAGAGGAATAACCTCCAAAATGTCTTCATCTAGAAACTCCATGGAGGGAGTTCTTGCTTTGTGAGTGGGTTTTGAACCAGAGGATGAGGGATGTTGTGACATTTTATTGAAATTTTGAGAAAAGTTTTGTTGCCCTAGCAAAGATGGTCTGAGCAGTTTGATGAAGATGGAAATGTATGTTGAGGTAGTGTGTGGAAATGGTATAGATACGAGTTCCAATACTAGGTAATGATTTACCATAAATGAGGCACTTTATTTTAAGTGGGCAGACAATATTTTTATTACCTTTTCCACTCCACTTTAATTGCTATAAATTCTCATGAATACAAATCCCCAATTTCCCTCTTAAACATTCTAACTGATTAGCATCCAAAGCTTTTGTAAATATGTCAGCTAATTGCATTTCAGTAGTAACATGCTCCAGTGCTATGATTTTCTCTTCCACAAGTTCTCTAATGAAGTGATGACGAATATCAATGTGCTTTGTCCTGCTGTGCTGAATAGGATTTTTGGAAATATTTATAGCACTCAGGTTGTCACAGTATAATATCATGACATCTTGTGTGACATTGTATTCAGTCAACATTTGTTTCATCCAAACCAGTTGAGAACAACTACTCCCAGCTGCTATGTATTCAGCTTCAGTAGTGGATAGGGACACACAATTTTGTTTCTTGCTAAACCATGATATCACATTGTTCCCCAAGAAGAAACATCCTCTTGATGTGCTTTTCCTATCATTAGCACTTCCAACCCAGTCAGCATCACAGTAACCAGTCAGCATAGACCCAGATCCATTAGTATATAACATCCCATAGTCATTGGTGCCATTGATGTATTTCAGTATTCTCTTTACTTGGTTTATTTGACTGGATTTTGGTTCAGCTTGATATCTAGCACAAACACCTACAGCAAATGCAATGTCAAGTCTTCTTGCTGTGAGATATAGCAGACTTCCTATCATGCTTCTGTATAGACTTTTATCTACACTAACACCATTTTCATCTTTGGAGACTTTCACATGTGTAGGAGCAGGTGTCCTTTTATGACTTGCATTCTCCATGCCAAACTTCTTAACAATATTCTTGGCATATTTGCTTTGAGATAGAAAGATAGAATCTTCCATCTGCTTGACTTGTAGCCCAAGAAAGTAGGTCAGCTCTCCAACAAGGCTCATCTCAAACTCATACTGCATTTGTCTAACAAAATGTTCAACCATCTGATTCGACATCCCACCAAACACAATATCATCCACATATATTTGTGCCACCATGAGTTTTCCTCCTTCATTCTTCACAAATAAGGTTTTGTCAATACCTCCTTTCCGGTATCCATTGTTAGTGAGGAACACTGTGAGTCTCTCATACCAAGCCCTAGGAGCTTGCTTCAACCCATAGAGTGCTTTATTTAATCTGTACACATACTTTGGAAGATTTGGATTTGTGAATCCTTTAGGCTGTTCAACATATACTTCCTCATTTAAGTAGCCATTCAAGAAGGCACTTTTTACATCCATTTGGAACAGTTTAAATTTTAGAATACATGCCACTCCAAGCAATAGTCTAATGGACTCAAGGCGAGCTACAGGAGCAAATGTTTCATCAAAATCCACTCCTTCAATCTGAGTATATCCTTGTGCTACTAATCTTGTTTTGTTTTTAGTAACCACCCCTTGTTCATCAGATTTATTCTTATACACCCACTTTGTACCTATGACATTTACTCCTTCAGGTCTAGGAACCAGTTCGCATACTTCATTCCTCTTGAATTGACCTAACTCCTCCTACATGGCATTGATCCAGAACTCATCAGTCAAGGCTTCCTTGACATTCCTAGGTTCAGTCTTGGACACAAAGCATCCATGTGAGATCACTTCCCTTGATCTAGTTGTAACCCCTTTATTTGGATCTCCTATAATGAGATCTTTGGGATGATCCTTCTGAACTCTGATGGAGGGTCCCTTGTTGATTTTGTCATCTTCAGGATCAGCTTGAGGACGTTCACTCTCCTTATTTTTGTCTGAGAACTCAGCTGGGGGATCATTCAGAGATGTCTTAACATCGTCTGTGACATCAGTCTGTTGGTCATCAACCACAACATTAATAGATTCCATCATTACTTTAGTTCTGGTATTAAAGACTCTATATGCTCTGCTGTTTGTTGAGTAGCCCAGAAATATTCCCTCATCACTTTTGGGATCCATCTTCCTTCTTTGTTCACGATCAGTCAAGATATAACATTTGCTACCAAATACATGGAAGCATTTGACTGTAGGTCTTCTTCCTTTCCAGACTTCATATAAAGTTGTAGCAGTCCCTTTCTTCAATGTCACTCTGTTGTGAACATAGCAGGCTGTGTTCATGGCTTCAGCCCAAAAATGGTAGAGAAATTTCTTAGCATGAATCATAACTCTGGCTATTTCTTGAAGGGTTCTATTCTTCCTTTCCACCAGACCATTTTGTTGGGGAGTAATGGGAGATGAGAACTCATGATGAATTCCTTCTTTGGGCTTTTCATCTGACCTTATTCTTCTTCCAATATTGTTGGATTTACTGATGTCAGATGCGATGTTCTTGACATTGGCCTTAGATCTTACATTTATCTTTTTCATAAGTCTGTTGAACTGTCTTCCCAGCATTGCTACATCATTTGCCAGATCTTCATCAATATCTTGACCATCTTCCTCCTCTTCCCCTTCAGTGTTTGACATGAAGGCCATGCTTTTGGCTTTCTTTTCAGATCCATCACACATTCCCATCTTAAATGTTTGGAGGGATCCAATTAGCTCATCACTCTCATATTTGAGATGTCTTGAGACTCTTCTATGGCTGTCACCTTCATAGCAAATCTCTTAGGGAGTGACCTGAGTATTTTCCTTACTAATTTTTCATCTGACATCTTTTCTCCCAGAGCTCCTGAGGCATTGGCGATTTCAAGGATATTCATATGAAATTCATGAATATTTTCATCTTCTTTCATCCTTAAATTTTCAAACTTGGTAGTGAGCAGCTGCAATCTGGACATCTTCACTCTAGAGGTGCCTTCATGAGTAGTTTTGAGAATGTCCCAAGCATCTTTAGCCACCTCACAGTTATTTACCAATCTGAAGATATTCTTGTCTACTCCATTGAATATAGCATTCAATGATTTAGAATTTCCAAGGGCTAGATCATCATCCTCCTTGGACCATTGTTCTTCAGGCTTCTTATCAGTTGTACCTTCTCCTTCCTTAGTAACTACTGGATGTTCCCAACATGTTAACATAACCTTCCAAGCCTTATTATCCAAAGATTTTAGGAAGGCTACCATTCGAGGTTTCCAGTAGTCATAGTTAGATCCATCCAAAATAGGGGGCCTGTGAACAGATCCTCCATCTCTCTCCATAGTACCAGAGAGTATCGTCCCTAGATCTCACCCAGAACCAGAGCAGGATGCCTGCTCTGATACCAATTGAAATTCTGGTATTAGATATGAGATGTCAAAGGTAATGCCACGACACTAATATCTGAATAATACAAACATGATCAAAGATAGAGAACAATAATGAAAGAGACACAAGCAATTGTTAACCCAGTTCGGTGCAACTCACCTACGTCTGGGGGCTACCAAGCCAGGAAGGAAATCCACGAAAATAGAATTAGTTCAAAGACTCTCAATAAACAACACAAGTTACAGTCTTTTTCACCTAATCTCTACCCGTGTGACTTCTACCTAAGAACTCTTAGATATGAGATCCCACTCACTCCCCCTCAATCACACCTGTGATATTAAACAAGAATTACTATGAAAAAAAGACACTCTTCAAAGACACACACTTGATCTTACTTAGCAACTTCAATCAAGTAGACACACACTCATGCTTAAAAGCTTAGAGTGACAAATTACAACTCAAAAATCAGACCAATTCAATCATCTATGGATGAATTGAATGGCTTACAAGTCACACGACCACATAAGACTTAAACCCTTATTCTCTCTCAATATTTCGCTCTGTATTTCTTGTGTATCAAATCAGGTTTTCCATGTCCTTTTTATAGAAGAAATTCAGCTGGGCTTGGACATCATAAAACCCTAAAACTATTTTCCTTTTAAATCTTCTCATGACAGTAGATTAGATCTCTTTGGAAAATAAGTTAATCACGTTGTAATTACTGATTGATATCGTGTTTAATCATATCTTCATCAGACATAGATTGCCATTAAAAGCGCAATCACATAATACATAACATTCAGACTGAATGTTTTGTATACAGATGTCATGACATCGAGTCTGGCATCCTGGAAAAATCCTGCATAATTCCATTTTAAATATCCAACCGATACATGATATCAGATGTCATGACATTGAGTATGACATCCTGAGACAATCCTGCATAATTATATTTTAAACATCCAGGAGGTACAAGATATCTTATGTTAAGACATCACATGTGACAACTTGTGAACACTCTTGGTTTTACCAAAATTGCTGCCAACACTTAGAACCAATAGATTGGAACTCGGTTTATATGAAGAACCAAATATTGAGTTGGTACCATATGCATATGCATAGAGTTGCATAGATGAGTTGTGTTGAATAATGAATTATATGCATTTTGTTGAGTTGCGAATGATTGATGAGTTTGGGTGTGAGAATGTATTGTGATATAATGTGAAGAATATGTTGTGTAGATATCATACCTTATAGTATAATGTATGTTATTACTAATTGTGATTTCTCAACTTTTTATTGTTGTTGTTGCTGTTGTTGTGGTATGTGTTCCTCTTCGGGGTATAGATACGTTGGTACTATGTAGTTGCTTAAAATGGAGGATGGCATGAGGCCCTTTTTTCTTTTTCTTTCTGCGTTTAGTTTACGTGCTCTGATATGTATCGCTGGGAAACATTTGTAAGTTTTTATCTAATCTTTCGTTAGAGAGTTGTTGTATACTCTCATGGTTGATGTTTTAAGGTTTTGAAGAGATTGCATTTGTGATTTCGTTTATGTTAGAAAGTCTTTGAAATTAAATAATTTATTGATTGCATGCTTTATTAATGAGAAATTCCACTGCGATGATACCATAAGTGAAGGTGAGCATGCGAAAACACCCTTAGAGAAAGTGTTTATTATTATTACTATTTGTTAAAGTGTTATATGCCATGTATGTTTGAATTTGAGAATATGTGACATCCTGTTTTTGTGTTGATGAATAGTCTGATTTCCGTATATTTATGCGCAGGGAAAATAGGGTGTCACATAGTTGGTATCAGAGCAGGTCGGTTTGTCCAACCAAGTTTTCAAATGTTGTCGAGTCCCTAGTATATGACATGTGTGTGGACATTATCGATGCTTTTTCAGTTTTTTTACTCTACTAGTTACAATTAGTTGAACTGGTTGTGCAGAGAGGAATGGGTAGAAGGATTAAGAGCGAGATTGAGGAAACTTTTCAAGTGATGGATCCAGATGAAGGGAGAAAACGGAAGTTCCAGCAGAAGGCTGCAAGTGGGAAAGAGTGCGGTGGAGAATGGACTTTTGCTTATGTGAGATGATTCAAGTGAGGAAAGCCATGTCATCATGTTGCTGAGTGTAAGAGCGCACCCGAAATGCTTCAGGTGTAGTAGGACAGATCACCACATTACTGAATGTAAGAGCAATAGATTGACCTGCTTTAACTATGAAGAGCAGGGCCACATCAGTACTACTTGTCATAAACCTAAGGAGGCTTAGTTTGGAAGAGAATTTTTTGTGTTGTCTGGAGCAAAGACTATTGCATCTGATAACTTGATTCAAGGTATATGCTTTATTAATAATATCCATATGATTACAATTATTGATACGGGGGCCACACATTCATTTATATATGTTGAGTGTATGAAAAGATTGAATTTGGAAGTGTCTGCTATGAGTGGGAGCATGGTTATTACTACCCATACTATGGGTTCAGTGACTACGGCTCTTGTTTGTTTGAAGTGTCCACTGAGTATTTTTGGTAGAGACTTTAGAACGGACATGGTATGTCTTCCATTAGTGGAAATTGAGGTTATTCTAGGAATGAACTGGTTAGAGTTTAACCATGTACACATTAACTATTATGCCAAGACAATGACGTTCCCAGAGTTTGTTGAAGATGATGAGATGTTTATATCGGCTAAGCAAGTAAGAGATTGTGTAAGGGATGATGCACAAGTGTTGGTAATGTTAGCCTCGTTAGAAGCCAAAGATAAATGAGTAGTTTGTGATTTTCCAGTTGTTTGTGATTTCCCATAAGTGTTTCCTAAAGACATTAGTGATTTGCCGCCAGAGCGCGAGGTTGAGTTTGCTATAGATTTGGTACCAGGTACGAGTCTGGTGATAACGGCTCCTTATCGAATGTCTACTTCAGATTTAGTAAGCTGAATAAGCAATTAGAGGATTTGCTTTAGAATAAGTTTGTTTGTCCGAGTGTTTCGCCGTAGGGTGCGTCAATGTTGTTAGTCAGGAAGAAAGATGGTAATATGAGGTTGCATATAGACTATTGACAGTTGAAAAAAGTAACTATTAAGAATAAGTATCCACTTCCGAGGATTGGTGATTTGAGGGACTAGTTAGTAGGTGCTTGTGTTTTCTGTAAGATTGGTTTGAGATCCGGGTATCATCAAATTTGTGTGAAGGCTAAAGATATTCCAAAGACTTCTTTTAGAATGTGAAGGCTTACGCTTATAGACAGTTGAGAGTTCATGAGAGGAATTATCTTATGAATGATCTTGAGTTGGCAATAGTTGTATTCATGTTGAAGATTTGGAGGTAATATCTATTTGGCTCCATATTTGAGGTGTTCATTGATCATAAAATTTTGAAATATTTATTTAAGACGAAAGAATTGAATATGAGGCAAAGGAGATGGTTCGAGTTTCTAAAAGATTATGATTTTGGCTTGAGTTACTATCCGGGTAAGGCTAATGTTGTAGCTGACACATTGAGCAGGAAGTATTTGCATATGTAAATGTTAATGGTTCGAGAGTTAGAGTTGATCGAGCAATTCAGAGACATGTGTTTGGTATGTGAAGAGACTCATAATAATGTGAAGCTACCCATGTTGAAACTGACGAGTGGTATTCTTGAAGAGATCATAGAGGGTCAAAAGATCGATGCGATATTGGTTGATCGAATTATGTTAATCAACCAAGATAAGGGTGGTGATTTCATAATCTACAAGAATCGAGTCATAAGATTTTGAGACCGTGTCTATGTTTCAGATGTGTCGGAGCTTAAGCAGAATATTATTGATGAAGGCCACATAAGTGGCATGAGTAGTCATTCTGGTGCTACTAAGATGTATCAAGACTTGAATAGGATCTTTTAGTGGTCAGGAATGAAAAATGGGGTTGCTAGTTTTGTGTATATGTGTTTGACTTGTCAGAAGTCAAAGGTAGAGCATCAGAAGTCGTTGGATTTGATCCAGTCGTTGTCTAATCCATAGTGAAAATGGGACAACCTTTCAATGGATTTTATGTCTGGTTTTTCGAGGACTACGAAAGGTTGTGATACAATTTGGGTCATCGTCGATAGGTTTACTAAATCGACTTATTTCCTTCTAATGGGACTTAATTAACCATTGGAGAAACTAGAGGAGATATACATTGAGAGGATTTTAAGTCTGCATTGTATTCCTTCCGGTATCATATCTGATAGAGATCTGAGGTTTACTTCAAGGTTCTGGCAGAGCTTGCAGAAAGCATTGGGTACGAAGTTGAGATTGAGTTCCACTCATCACCCATAGATGAATGATCAGACGGAGAACACTGTCCTATCTTTAGAAGACTTGTTGAAAACTTGCGTGCTCGAGAAGGGAGGTGCTTGTGATGGATTTTTACTGTTGATAGAGTTTACCTACAATGATGTTTTCCATCAAAGTATCAGAATGACACTATTTAAGGTGGTGTATGGTAGAAGGCGTGGAACACCTTTGTGTTGGTATGAATCGGGAGAGAGTGATATAATTAGGCCTGAGATTATCACACAGATAATAGATAAGATTAAAGCGATTCAAGAGAAGATGAGAGCTTCGCAAAGTCGCTAGAAGATTTACCATGTTAAGAGGAGGAAAACACTTGAGTTCCAAGAGGGCGATCATGTGTTCCTTAGAGTTACTATAATAAATGGTGTTAGTCGAGCTTTGAAGTCCCGAAAGCTCACTCTACGTTTCATTGGTCCATACCATATTTTGTAGAGGATGGGAGAGGTGGAATATCAAATTATTTTACCACTATCGCTTGCTAATCTTCATGATGTATGTTATGTGTCTCAGTTTATGAGATATATTTCGGATCCTTCCCATGTGGTCCAAGTGGATGATGTACATGTGAAAGATAACTGACTGTTGAGGCATCACCCATGCAGATATATGATCGGAAAGTGAAGCAGTTGTGTGGTAAATAGATTATCTTGGTGAAGGTAGATTAGGGAGAACCTACTGGCGAAAAAGTGACTTGGGAGCTAGAGAGACAGATGAGGGAGTCATATCCGACTCTATTTACTTAAGGTAATTTTCGAGGGAGAAAATTCTTTAAGTGAGGAAAGTTGTAACACCCCAATTCTTGATTTACCAAATTATTTGAATTATTATGTTTTGTGTATTTATTTAATTATGAGTGAGTAATTAAATATGGGAGTGAGGGTGTGTATCCTTGAATTAAAGGTATAAAGATAGTTGTAGGTGATGAGTAAAAGTGGGCCAGAATTACTAGAAATTATTTTAGTAATAATAATTTACAAGATATAATTAATTAAAAGGAAAATAGAGCTTTTGGGGTGAAAGTGAGAATTGAGGAAACAATAATGGGAGGAAGGAGCAATTATTTTGTTAGTAGGGAAGAAAAATATAATTAAGAGTTAATTTTTCCTAACTATATATTATAATGAGAGAAACCTAGGAATAACATAATTATGCGAGCACGTAGAAACCAGAGAAAAGAGAAAGATACTAAAGGGCAAAGAAGAGGAAGAGACTTGGAGTGGGGAGGAAGAAGTTATACCAGAAATCATAATTTTGCTGTTAGGAGTTGTTGTACCCTAAAATTTTCCCTCCTATTTTCATCTTTTCATTCAACCTTTGACTTGAGATTCATCTGCACTCATTCATATGCATCATGCATTCATATTAACACATCCTTACAAACATCATAGATTCAAAGTTGTTGGTTTTTTCAAACTAGGGTTTTGTTGAGGATTGGAGGATTGCTCACCACATGGAATGCAAACCCTAATTACATGCCCTATGGGGTCTTGAGTCATGAAGTTCACATCATGATATTCATTTATATATTCCAAACCGTAATACTTGATGATTTGGTCATGGGGCCTCATAATGTTCTATGGGCCTTGCCTTGACTATCAAAACCCTAATGGAGGACTCATACATTAGAGACATGCTGGTAAAGCATCGTGATCCATTCAAAGGCCTTAATTAAGGGACATGCCTCATGAAATCCTAATCAGGGAAGATTTGGTCCTAATGCACCTTATGGCTTGACCTTCCACCTTGATCATAGAAAACCCTAATTTTTGTCGTAATCCTTTATTCAAGGAATTGTGGAACATCTAATCATCTCTTGACCATACAAGCTTGCAAACCTTAGGCCTTAATCCCTTGTTGCTTATCTATCCATTGGTAACTTGATCCTTGATCCTCAAACCTTAATTCAAGAGGTATGTTATGCTTAACCCTTGTGGATCTTACTTAATCATCTGATCGCTTGTGGTTTGCTTCTTGCCCTAATTCTTGGTTCAAAGCCTTGTTCTATTCTTTACATTGCTTGTGCTTGACTAAGTCGTGGTTATCCATTATTTCACTTCCTTAATTATCCATGTTATCATAGACATGACATTGCTTCACCACAAGTTTCCATTTGGTTCCATCCATAAGTGTGATATAACACAAGGTGCACGCAAGTCATGTTAGATTTCTTGGTTTACAAGTTTGTTCATCATTTTGGTCCACTACATCTTCCTTCTAGACTCATCATAGCCATGGCACTTGGATTTGTATCATTTTCATCTATGTTGACCGAAGTCAACCAACCATTTGGAATCTTGTCTAAACTACTTTGTATTGTAGCATTTCCACAAGTTGATGATTAGGGTTTTGTTTGAGATAATGACATTGATCATGTTGCGTTTCATTGATTTTTGTTCCATTTACATTAACCAAAGCCATGTTAGGACTAAGGCATCCGTGTTTCATAAAGCATTTCATATCTAAGTTTTTGGTAGAAAGCTTGTGTGGATTTCAATAAAAGAATCATTTTTATTCACAATAGTCATACATTACATCATTTTACGAAAGAAAAAAATACAAAAATAATGAACTTTAATCAAAGTTGACTTTTTGGTCAACTTTGACCAAAGTCAACTAACCTAGTTTCTAAAACCTAAGCATGATTTCTACTTTGCCTTTTCATTCTTAAACTTCATATCTCCAAACTTGCACCACTCATGTATAAAACCAGGGTCCTTAAGCTATCACTTTGTTTTAAGATTTAATCTTGATTCCAAGCATAAGGCATCATGTTTTCCTGCATATAAGGTGCAAATATCATTAAACCAGATGTACAAGCAAGTCATTAAGGCATATTTTATCATTCATTTTATGTTAATAAACAAGCTTTTTTATGTAGTTCACTACATTGGTTTGATTAATGCGGCCTATAATAAAGTTCATTTGACTTTGATTAATGCGGCCTATAATAAAGTTCATTTGACTTCAAACTAGCCATAATTAATTCTCTAAAGATACTAAATATCCTAACTAAAGAATTAACATATTAATCAACAGTAAGACACTACCCCTATCATGTTCATAATAGAAACAAAATCTAACTTTCAAATTCATCAAAACCAACTCACTAACATGCCAAGTTTCATTTCTCAAGAAAGTATTCTAACAATTAACATGGTTTTGACAAACTTCACTAAAAATCAACAGCAATCCCAAACTAACCATAAACATCCTGAGGCGGGACAATCCAATTGTAGCTCAGGAACATCTAGTAAGCCTTGCTAGGAAAATCACCAATACCTCACTTCAACCGTGCATGATTGATTCACAACCAGATAACTTCAGTTAGGAGTATTTTATTGGTCATTAATTAATCAATTTGCAATAACTTTTTTTTCCAAAATCTCAATTTATAAATAACACTAGCTAATTGCAAACCAGAATTCCAATGGACCTTAACTAACATAGTAAATGTTTACCATACAAACTACCATTAAATAGTAGAGTTATAAAACTAGCTGCAGCAAAATAGAAAATTATGATGATGCAATCAAAGTTTCCCTTACTTAACTAACAATGCCATCAACTTGCTAATAGGTTTACTAACATTTTTTTACTAACAGGAATTCAAAACAATTTAGTAATTTCAGTATGAATAAAACTAACAGAGTCAAAAATAAAAAGCAACTAACAGTAGGGCTCAAACTAACAGAGTTAACAGTTTTTTGTAATTTCACCATAACCATAACTAACTAGTTCTTTAACCTAACCTAGATAACTTTCAACTGCTAATAGTGTTGCTGTAAGCCCTAGAGGCCAATACTTTTGGTACTTGTATCAAATTATTTATTAATAATAAAAGGATTTTTCTTTATTATGTTTGTTTAATAAAGTCCCTAGAATAGCTAGTCCGTTTAATTTATCAAGTATGACTTAATCATGAGATCACATTAAACATAAGGACACTATTTTTAAAGTATCCGTAGTCAAGCTTTAATGTGAAGTGGGATAACATTAAAACATGAAGACTATTATGTTTATAGACTGATGATCATATCTCATGGATCATGGATAAAGAGTTATCAAGTCTTAAACATAGGTATGAATATTAAGAGTAATATTTATACTGGATTGACCCGCTATGAGAATACTATATAGAATGTTATGCAAAGTGTCATAAGTTATTCTCATGGTGATAATGATGTATACAACCCTTCGACCTGAAACCACTATGGACCCTAGATGTAGAGTCGAGTGCCTTATTGCTGATCAAACATTGTCCGTAATTGGATGACCATAAAGACAGTTGATGGGTACTCCACAAAGCATGCTAAGGGACATGAGTGACCTAGATGGAATTTGCCTATCCTGCGTAACAGGATAAATGTCTATGGACCCAATGTTGAACTGGACAAGGATGACACGGTCTATGCCTTGTGTTCAATATAGACATAAGGGCAAAAGGGTAATTATACACATAATTATTATCATAGAAGGATTTGTCAGATCACATGACATTTTCGTGTCTTGGGTAGCAGTGATGTGTTGCTAGATACCGATCACTGTTTATTATGTTAAATACGTGATTTAATATAATTGCCAATGCCGCGAAAACCTATAGGGTCACACACTAAGGACAAATTGATGAGAGATACAATAATTAAGGAATACTATAATGTACGGTGCCCTTAAGTGAATTATAGAACATCGTAAGGTACGGTGTACTTAAGTAGAATACGAAATATGGTAAGGTACCACACGCTTAAGTGATTTTGGCATATTATAAGATATGGGCCATATACACTTGAGTGGGCTTTTTAGCTTGCAGCCCACACAAGTGGTTCTATAAATAGAACCCTTGTGTAGAAACATTGTCACACTTGCAATTTCGTTTCTCTCTCTCTCTCTCTCTCTCTCTCTCTCTCTCTCTCTCACTCAAAGCCTTCATTCGTAGCAGCTAGCACTGAGATTGAAGGAATCCGTTCGTGTGGACTGAGTAGAGGCGTTGTCATCGTTCAATGTTCGTGATCGCCACAAGAGGTAACGATTCTATCATTGATCATGCCCATTCGTAAGGAACTAGTTCTTTAACCTAACCTAGATAACTTTCAACTGCTAATAGAACTTAAACCTGCAGTGTGAGAGTATACCTGCACTAGCAGCCAATTGCCTCTTTCCAGTTAAACTTCACTTTTTTTACCTCAACCTACAAAGTAATTAAGAGAATACGCAAGATTAGACCACCATAATACAAATGCAACATGCAGGGAATCATGATCACCACTAACTAAATTAGCTAACTGAACTTAACCTAAATCTAACAGAATATTTAACAACTAACTAATTTCCACTTCGATATTTGTAACAGTAAATTCATGACCATCAAGCTATGGATAAGCTTAACGTCTGTAAGACCCTAATTTTGACCCTAAGATCCCTCATGGCATCATATCATTGCTCAGTGCATTGCCTCAAGGATCATAGCATGTTTGGTTCCTTAACCCTAGGGTGGGACTTCTGTGAGTGGTTTGAGACCACCAAGCATGCTTGTATTGTATATTATTGCTATTCTTATTTTGATTACTAACCAAAAGCACAAAAATATGTCACTAACTCTTTTTATTTTGAACCTCAAGTAATCATATACTCCAATGCTCCTAAGAGGCTCCTAAGCTCAATGAAATGGCCAGATGAAGATGAGGAAAAGCATGAAAATGGTCCATAAAGCTCATAATCAGCATATATGTCTCCCAAGTATCTCAATTTTCCAATTTGATCAAGATAGCCCAAAGGGCTTGAGGATTGTTTCCCAAGGAAACCCTAATTCAACTATGCCTTGCTCATGAAGCAACCTCAACTTATGATCAAATTCAATCAAGGGAAGTTATTTCATTAATTATTTTATGCATATATGAGCCTATGTGAGGCCCCTAAATCATTTATTCATCAAGATTGGAAGTTTGGCTTTGAAAAGTTGACCAGTCAAGTCATCTGACCAAACTAAGGTCCACTGAGATACAACTTTTGATGTGTTTGTCAAATGAAGATGATCTCAAGAGAAACAATGTTCTTAAGAACCATATGAACAACTTTAATGTTCATAAAAAATCCATTTGAAACTTTTAAGGTCATCTTTCATTTCAAAACATTATGGGTCATTTTGACTAAAACCCTAATTTTAGGTCAACTTCCCAAGGACTTAACTTCCTTATTTTTTATGATTTTTAGGTGAGACCAAATGAATTGGAAATATTAAGATGTATAATTCAAATGTTATGTTGGACAAAATTTCATAATACTAAAAGAAATACATGTGATAATACAAAACATTATAGGTCACCTTGGACCTAAGTCATTGAATTTGACAAAGTGCCCAACTTCAAATGCCCATAACGTTTTCATGAAAAATCCAAATGATGCAAAATTTGAGTCTAAATTGATCATATTTAAAACATCTATAACTTTAATGTTGGAGGGGTTTCCATTTGAAGCTTGAATCATGGAAACAGAGGGGCTTGAATAGGCTTGCTTTTTGTGAAAATTTTCAAAGGAGACTTAAACATGTTTTGTACCCAAAATTTCACAGCCAGTTTTCATTAATTTCCAAATGCCAAATTAATTTTTTCCCAACATGACTTTTGTTCCTTATTTCAAGGGCTTTCTAACCATTACTCACGCTACTTCTTTGGACTTTCCATGTGTGAGTTTCGAAGAGCTCTTTCTTTATGTTCATTTTAACATTTCATGGTGAAACTTAATGTGCAAGCCAATTCCACTCCAATTGCAAGTCCAATTCCATTTCAATTGATCTCAGCATGGTTTAGCACCCATCATTGGGCCTCACATGCGCCTGTACAGGCAGTGGCGGAGCCAGATAAAAAAATTTGGGATGGCCGCTAACGTAAAATAAAGATTCTAAATAAAATGTAAATAGTATTTTAAATAAAACATTAAAGTTAAAATAAATACAAAGTTAATTACTAAAAATTTAAATTACATGACTTAAAACTACCTTAAAGTAATGCTTTACGCGTTCTGAGTGACTTGAAATCGTCAATAATTGACTCCGAACTAATGCTTGCACTAATCTCCTTTTCAATATATACTGCCATGCTATCTCCAAGAAACCCATCATCCTTCTTATTTCTCAACTTAGTCTTAATAATTTTCATTGCTGAAAAAGACCTCTCAGTTGTGGCCGTAGAAATGAGAAGAGTCATGATAAGACGAAGTAGTCTATCAATCAAGAAGTAAGTTTCAGCCTGTCCAGATGCAACCAAACATGAACATAGTTCTTGAATAGTTGATAAATTATTCAAGTTTGATGCTTGACGAGCAACAAATAGAAAATGTTGGAGTTGAAATTGCAAATTATTCTTCTCTTGATCACTAAAATCCATAGGATAATATTTTTCAACTAAAGAACAAATAATATCAATGCTAAAAGCTTTATATCCATCCTTAGGAGATAAAGAACAAGAAAGAGTTAACAAATCCATTGCCTGCTCACTGAATCTGCTATTCAACTCTTGTAACTGTTTGTCAATGGTAGTGAAAAAGATTTCAACTTTAAAGTAATGTTGAATTGTGACTTGATTCGCTTCAAGACGGGAGCGTCCAAATCTTGTTGTTGAATGAACATCATTAAGATCAGGAATCTCAATACCATGCTTTTCACAAAAAGATACCACTTTAGTAAACAATATACCCCAACCATTTTCTCTCAAACCTTGAATATGTTTTGTTGAACGAACCAAGTTCATTGCATTAACTACATCTTGATTTTTTTTGTAAGGCTTGACAAAGCATATCTGTTATTCCCATGATTTCTTTCATCAAGTGCAAAATAAATATAAAATCAAATGCCTTCAAGTAATTGTAACAACTATCTGCATCCCCGCGTGTAGCATAACTCCCTCTATCTTTTGCAATTTTTTTAAAAACTAAACAATTGCTTCATACATGTTTATCAAGCTAGAAATTGAGTCATAATGTGATCCCCAACGAGTATCTCCAGCTCGTTTCAATATACCAACTTTATTTGCACCTTTACCAGTTACAATCTCATCAATCTTTAACAAATAAGCAATTTTTTCTAATTGGGCAGCTTGTAACTCATCATGACGCTTTGTAGAAGAACAAACAATATTCACAACAAAGATTAGCTTCTCAAAAAATTTATGAACAAGTTTGACTTCTCTTGATGATGTAACTAATACAAGTTGCAATCGATGAGCAAAACAATGAACATAGTATGCATAAGGACAATCCTTCATAAAGAGGGCTTGTAAACCATTCCATTCACCTCTCATATTGCTAGAACCATCATACCCTTGGCCACAAATGTTAGAAACATCAAGGTTATGTCGAGAAAGTATATCACATATTGCTTCCTTAAGAGTTAAAGATGTGGTGTCTTTAACATTGCCACATCAAAAAATCTCTCTTGTATTAAACCAACTTTATCAACAAATCTTAATACAAGAGCCATTTGTTCCTTTTTTGACTCATCACGAGCTTCATCAACAATGATACAAAATTTGGAATCACCAATTTCCTCACGAATACTCTTTTTCACCCTACTAGAAAGAATTTGCAAGAGCTCTTTTTGAATTTGATGTGAAGTATACTTGCAATTTTGTGGAGCATTTTCCAACACAACTTTTGCAACTTCATCATTGTAGGATGCTAAAAGTTTCAATAACTCAAGAAAGTTACCTTGATTTCTTGATTTGCTACTTTCGTCGTGACCCCTAAAAGCACAAGCTTGTAGTGTTAACCAACGAACAATGACAATTGAAGTCTTGAGTCGTAATCGATTATTCATTCTTTGACTTGAACTTTGCACTTGAATAACATTTCTAATATGACCATCTTGATTCAACAAGTCTTGACAAACTTTAATTGCATTGTTGTGTGGTGAGCAAGGATCCTTCCCTATGTGTTTATGAAAGGAACAATGTTTTCCATTCCTAACTTTCTCCCAATTTCTAAAACCCATAGAAATAAAGACAAGTGATCCGGGACGTCCACTTAGTTTTTTGCTAAAAGTTAACATGGTAAGCAATATGCGGCATCTTCAGATGGTGAATATTCTAACCATGATGGAAATATGCTAAACCAAGTATGTTGAAACCTTCTCGGATGATCCTCGTTACCGGACAAAGGATAGTTTTCTAAATGAATTTGATATGGACCCCATTTTAGATAAGCTCTTCGTATTTCATCCACTTGATTTGGTGGTTATTGCCAAATCGGAGGATGCTTTCCAGGATCGCGTTCCAAAGAATTTTCAAAACCATGATGCTCTTCAATTGTTGGATTCTCAAGAACTGTTTCAGATTCGGATGTCGGGATTATAATTTCTTCATCTCTCTCTTCTCTTTCAATTTCACATGCTTTCCTTTTGAAAAAAGAATCAATTTTCCTATTATTCATCTTTACTCTTCCTATAATATCATATCAGATCCACAAATCAATTTAGAGAACATAAAAACTAAAAGAGAAAAAAATTAATAAACTTAATTAATCAACTTTAATCCGTTTTCAAATACCGGTAACTTCACTATTAGAAATTAGCAGCAACAATGATTAAATAAACCTTATTACAATGTATAACTATATTTGTAAATTACAGTGTTATGAATTGGCTTAATAAACCTCATATAGATTATTTTAACAGATCAAGAAAGAAGAACCCTAAAAATCTCAAAAACACAAATCAAACAATCACTTTAATTTGTTACTTTTTATAAAAGAAGAATGAATAAAGTTTTTTACCTGTTAGATGCTGATCACTTTAATCTGTTCCGATTCCGGTGCCGGTAGCAAACCCATATGAGAAAGAAAGGAAAGGTAAGAGTTTTCTACCTTATGTGTATTTGAATGAAAAAGAAAAAATAAAAATTAATTTTAATTTAAAATAAGGATGTTTTAGTAATTTAATATATATGAATTAAAAAAAAAAGAAGTTGAGGGGTGGTCGTGGCCTTCCCACGTCCCCCCTCAGTTCCGCCACTGTGTACAGGCCCATGCACTAAAGTTCAAATTTGACATGCACACGAGGGAATCATGAACTCAGCCCTCTTCAGCTATAAATAAGCACTCAATCTCATTTATTTAGCAACCTCTTGGAGACCTGAAATGCTGCAGCACTGAAATCCCAATCCACACTAAAGGAATTTTCAGATTTTTCTCTCATTTTCAAGCTTGAAATTCAACATTATTAGTTGATTTTCAAAGCTCAATTCCTTAGCCTCTCAACTCCATTACATCTTCAGAGCAAAAAGGGATCAAGATCTTGAAGAATTCGTGGCCTTAAGAGCTCCATTTCAGAGGTAGAACTTCAAACTTTTTGGATCTAGATCTTGCAATTCAATGTAGTTTTCTTTGGTTTGTGTGGTTTTCTGAAGTCCTCACACTTGAGGCAGGCCAATGGTGGTCTCAATTCTTCATTTCGTGCATTTACAGTTGACACACCATGATCTTCCATCTCAAATTTCTCTCAAAATAGGAAGAGTGAGGAAGATCCATGGATACAGTGGTGATGTACATCACCTGAGCTTCAATTTGATGTCCTTGTTTTTCAATTTCGTTACAAAATTTTTCTCTGCAAGTGGTGGCCGGATTCTGGTATCTCACCGGAGAAAATGGTGGTTTCCACCAGCATCACCACATGTGCACCTTCCCAGCCCTGGGATTGCTTGGCCACGTTATAATCTCATGCGTTCGTTATGTTTATTTATTTTAAATCATCATGCCGCGCGGTTGACTCAAGTGTACCATGCGCCCTTGCATCTGATCCATTCATCCACGCCACGTCATTTAATGAGGTTGATCCTGTGGCGCTGGATTTTTCATTATTTCTATTTTCCTTTTAATTTCAGATAATTCCTTTTGTTTTAAAAAATTCATAGAAATTTTTTTTGAAGTCACAAAAATATGAGACCAATCCCAAAAATTTTCATGAAAAATCTAGTTTCATATTTTGATTTTTAATTATTTTTGTGACTTTATTTAATATTTTTTGTGAATTTTTTGGTTTTTAATAGTTTTAATTCATTTTAAAATACTTTCTGATATTTGAAAAATCCAAAAATATTTTCCTAACACCTATGGATCATGATAACTCAATGAAAAATAGTCTCATCAACTTCTTAGTTGATTTGAGATTTATTTAAGATTTTAATTCATATTGTGTTATTTTTTATTGTTTTAAAATAGTTTCTTATTTCCAAAATGGTTGAGAAGATTTGTCAAGGTTTATTTGACCATGTTAGATCTATGAGAATTTAATTGGGCTTGTTGAAGTTGATTTGAATTGAATTTGAGGTTTAACCATATTTTGATTATTTTTATTTGCATTTTATTTTAATTCAAAAAAAATACCAAAAAAATATGGTTGACTTATTGATTTGTAATCTTCATTTCTTTTCTGTTTGGCATTGATTGATGATGACTTGGTTCATATTTGATCAATTGAATTTGATACTTGAATTCTCTTTCCCTCCATTTCATCTTCATCCCATTCTTTTCATCATTTGGCCAATGAGTTAATGTCTTATGGTTGGTCTTGACAAATGAGAGATTTAACTTTCTTTGATCCAAACCAAACTCAACTTGATCCATGATCAAGTGAGTTGCTTTGTGTCCAAGATATGTTGCTTCTTGGTCAAGCAAATAACCTAAAGTCCATACAAGACCCTTCCCCTTTTGTTTTTGCATGACAAGTTTGTGGAGCTTGGCTAACTAGTCATGATCTCTAACTTGTGTTTATTTGCCTATAGTTTTATTGATCGGCCTCAGATAGGTGTGAATACTACATTAGTCCACTTATGATTGCTTAATATAGCGCTACATTGTCTTATGAAAAACTAACATAACTTCACTAATTACTAACTTTAATTTGAGCATTTAATTTCTCGCCCTTTACTTTTAATGCCATTCATTTCTTGCTCATTTATTCATATTGCTTTTCATTTTGCTCACTTGAGCACATATTTTATGTTTATGCCATTTTTCTTTTGCTCATTTGAGCTCATTATTGTATATAAATATATTATTGTCTTGTGATTGCTTTGTCTTTGTTTTGTGTGAACCTAATGCAAAAAGGAGAAAGGACTTAGAATTAGGATATACCTGTGCTTAAAAGAGTTCAAGAGCAATTAGGCCTCATGCCTTTAGAATGCTAAACTTATTGAAGAGCAACTAAGCCTCATGCCTTTAGAATGCTAAATTTCAAAGCTGACTTTAAAAGACTTCTCATCTAAACTTATCCTTTGTCCATTCCTCTTATTGTGTTGTGAACTTTTTGATGTTTGTTCTTGTGTGATAGGGATTCCATCTTGAGATAGTAAAAGAGGACCATTGTCATGAGTAGCCAAGTTAAGTGAGACAAGCCAAATGGAGATCCTAGGAGCTTGAATCCAAATTGTTTGATTGCTTGATTGTATGCTAAGTCCAAAAGAAAAGAGCATCTTGAATCATCTCTATGATTTCAAGAAAAGGAACTCCAAGGGTTTATCTTTTCTCTCTTATCTTTGTTTGCTTTAGGACTAGCCCTTCTCTTCTCCTCCCCACTCTAACCAAGCCAAAATCTTTTCCTGCAAACTTTGACTTTGTTTCAAACTAGAAACCTAGGCCTTATGCCTTTGACTTTTCAAAATCTTTTCAGAAATACTCATTGTGAATAAATCTTAAATCCTATTTTGACTTCATTTTGTAAATACATCTAACTTGTAAATATAACTCACTTCAAGTTGTTTTTGTGGTTCCAATGGCCACCTTTGTTAAATTCATAAATAATTAGTCATAGGTTTGAGTTATCATAGTGGTTGATGTAAATCTCACCTCATCCTTAGTGATTGGACTATAAGTCTTCCATGCTTATTATAGGGTTAACCCCTCACTAGCATGTTGAAGCCTTCCTCACATGGTAGATTGTTGGTTTAGGTTGAGTTTTCTCCCTTTGATAACAAAAGACCTTAAGGATTTTTATCAAATCAATTTACTAATCTTTGTGATTTTTACCCCGAACTACGAGGTTTTGATCCTCCTTTGTGATGGTACGTAGGCAATGGGTTCATCCATTCAAACAAAAATTTGTAAATATAATCTATTCTCTTCTCATCCCTCCAATCTTTTGCACAAATCTTTTCACAAATAACAACCTACAACACATATTTGAAAAAAGGGTTCCCTTAGAGTACTAAGGATGTTTTGGGTGCGTAAAACCTTCCCATTTCATAACCAACCCCCTTACCCAGATCTCTGACATTTTTATTAGTTTTTGATTTGATAAAACTTCTTACCTTGGCTTTCGTTCGCTTTTTAGCCTTTCCTTTGGACAAATAAAAGTGCGGTGGCGACTCGAATTGTATGTTGACTTTTGGTTTAGTCAATAAACCTAAAGGTAACGAAAACCCCGCTACAACGTCAATAAAACCAAAGTCGCCACCACACTTTTATTGTTTCCAAAGGAAAAGGAAAAAGTACGAACAAGACCCAAAGATAAGAAGTTTTCAAATGAAAACTAATAAAATGCCAGATATTACAGGTAAGGGGGTTGGTTACACGGAGGAAAGGTGTTAGCACCCAAAGTGTCCTAGGTACTCCTAAGGAGCCCTTATTTATGTGTGTATGTGTTTTTGGTATAAAATATGTTTGAGAAAAATAGAGTGTGGGGATGAGGAAAGAATTCATTGATTATATTTTTGTGTTTGACAAGGCCTTCGTACTTGTGCCTACGTACCAACAAAAAAATGAGGGATCAAAACCTCGTAGTTTGTAGTATCAATTTCAAAATGAGTGGATTGCTTTTAATCAAAATTTAAGTTAAAAGAGGCACAAAGGCCCCAAAAGTTTGAATGGGTGTTAGTTCTTTTTGTCTTTTGAAATTTTAAGTCAATATGATTAGATTTATTCACAAGTTTGATTTAAGAAAATAATTTGAAATTTAATGGCATAAGGCCAAAGTTTCTAATTGAAATAAGGTCAAAGTTTGAAATCACAAGCAAAGAAAGTTTTTGAAAGGGGGGAGAGATTTTGAAATTTAAGAAGTGGGAGGAGATGAAGATACTAATCCTAAGCATAAAATTAAAAGTTCAGAGTTGAAAATATATGACCAATGGAATGCAATCCAACAGACAAGAATGTCATATAGAAAACCCGTTTTCCCTTTGGACTTTGAATCAAGCAATAATCAGCAAACAATTAGCAATATCAGATATCATGAAGATCAAGGCATTAAATAGAGATAGCCACATCCAAGCAAGCAACTCCATAGCTAGCAGTCTTCTTTGTGTTCTCATGTCTCAGATGAAATACTCCTTGATTAACTCAGAATAAAGCATTAGACACAAGATCAAAATAACAGTTGTATCAAGACCATGTAGTAGATAAGTTCAATTGGATCCCAATACTTGCATCAGATGAAAATTCAAATCACAATAACTTGGTCTCAAAATGTTGGCATTGGCCAAGTCCTTTTGCATAGGGAATGTTGCCTAATCCTAAGTCCAAAAGATCATATCAAACCCAACAGTCCACACAAACATTTTTTAGGTTTTTTTTTATGTTTATTAGATATTTTAAGGTCCTAATACCCCAAACACAAACAAATATATACAATCACAATATATGGCTCAAATGAGCAAAGTGAAAATGGATTCTTGAACCAAGACATCTTCCAAAGGAAGGAATGAATGC
This sequence comes from Lathyrus oleraceus, assembly GCF_024323335.1. Lineage (NCBI taxonomy): Eukaryota > Viridiplantae > Streptophyta > Magnoliopsida > Fabales > Fabaceae > Lathyrus > Lathyrus oleraceus. The sequence continues at coordinate 375,305,971 of NC_066583.1, read as the reverse complement.
CAAGTTTCCACACAATACCATGAAAGATGGGAGACTTACAATCTCACTTACTAGAATGATATGCCTTTAGTGTCAAATTTAGCTATATGTTAAGCAATCGTAATTGGACTTATGTAGAAGTCACAACTATCTGAGGTCGGGCAATAAAAATTTAGGTGCTAATGCATGTTAGAGATTTTGTATAATGAACCAAACTCCTAAAACATACCACACACTAAAAGACAAGATCAAAAGGGATTGACCTATCTCATCCATACTTGTATTGGTTCATCTGACACAAAGTCATTGATGAACCAATTAGCCTTAGAATATTGAGATTTCATTGGTCAATGAAAGGGATAGGAAAGAGTGCAAATGAAGATGAAGAGGGAGGAGAGATGAGAGAAACAAAAATTGGTCATGGGAGGAATTTTATCAAATTAAAATCATTCATTCATTTTGGAAGATGAAATATCCATTTCACCAATCCCCTAAATCCAATGATTTTAATTTAATAAAAGTCAAATCAACCTTGACCAAGGCCCAAACAAATAGTCAAACATCATAAGACTATAAAAATGGCTCAACATAATTTTTACACAATTAATCAATTAAAAATCAAATTAAAAATTCATTTAAATTCAATTTAATTTGGTCAAAACCTAAAATCTTTTCAAAAGACCAAATAAATGGCCAAGAGATTTATCCTAGGTCAAACAAGGTCAAAGGACCTTAGACAAAAAATTTCATGATTTTTGAAAAGTCAGAAGTATTTTAAACAATTAAAAATATGCACAAAAATATTTAATTCATGAAAAATATCAAAATTAATCAAAATAACAATTTTAATTTGGAAAATGAAAGAAAAAAACATTTAAAGATTTTTGGTGAAAGTTCCATATTTTTTGGATTAAAAATGAAATTATTATGATTTAAACAAAATAAAGTAATTAAATTAAAATTCATAAAATAAAAGGAAATTGGAAAAAATGAGGGTCATCAGATCTCCCTTATTAGTTGAGGTGGCAAATCTGGTGGCCACACGCACGCGTTCCACCATGGTCCTTGGTCAATGCATTGTATGCGTGGTAATCACAATGAACGCTTAAGATTAAAACATTTGAATCAGATCAAATGGCATGAGCTTTGCCAACGCACCACCGGAGCCCTAGCTCCGGTCATATCCTCTGGTGATCACCACCGGTCTAGTTCAAGCTCAACTTCATGAAAAATGGAAAATGAATACATTAATTTAAAAAAAAAATACCCAGGAGCACGAATCTGGCCTCAATTTCTTCCAATTCCAAGTATATTGAAAGATACATGGATTTGAAAATTTGAGGTTCATGATTTGAGTTACTTCGGTTTGACCTCAAAGCAACTCAATCTTGTTGCCTACATTGGTAAGACTTTAGCAAACCAACAATCACAAAGAATAGTGTAGAATTGAGAGAGAATCGAAGAGATGAAGTTTCTGAAATTTCGCCTTCGAGTTGCTTCAAATTGACTTGATCTTGATATGGATTTGCTTGATTCCTCTTCCTCTTGCTTGCAGTGATCAATGAAAAGGGCAATGAATTCTTGGAGTTTGAATTTCAAAACAAAAGGTGAAACTCAAACTCGATTTCAATTGAAATCTTCAAGAATTCTATGGAATGAAGGGTTTGAATTGTTTTGGCAAAGCTTGGGAAAGGTGTTCATGAAGTTCTGAGCTCATAGCACTTGTATTTATAGCAAAATCAAATGCTCTTTGCACACTTCCATTGGAAATCCAAAAATAGTAATTTGCATCATGAGCTTGCATGGGCGTGTACAAAGCCCAAAGAATGATTGGAAAAGGTCCAAAACCGTGTACAAGTTATACTGAAAGCAATGCATTAAGCCATGCAATGTTGAAATGAATTTGATCATGAGAATCTTCCAAATGGTACCATGCATTACACTCATGTGCAAGTCCTTCTATATTGATCTAAATGACATGATTTTGGACTTTTTGGAAAGGTGAGATCAAAGGGAACAACTTTCTTGTTGAACATGTTTCCATTTGAAGCCTGTATCATGATTGTTTTTAAGGTGGAAGTTTGGAAAATCAAACATAAAGGCAATTCTTCTAAGTACCAAGTCAAATGTTCACTTCTTCCACCTTGAATAACTTTTGTTATGGACTTCAAATGGAAAAACTTCCTTCATCAAAGTTGTATCTCTTTCAAACCTCTTAAATTTGGTCACATATTTAACCTCATTTGGATTTGTCATGAAGGAGTTATGCATTTTAGAAGTTTAGGAAAATCACTTGTTGAATGGTAATGGTCCAAAATGACCTATAATGTTTCCTCTTGGCACATGCATTTTGAAGTTGAATTTGAACTTCTTACAAACATAAAAGTTTAAGAGGACATCTTGAATTTGATCATGGAATTTTAATGTATCTCATCTCATAAAAAATGAGCAAGTTATGGTCTTGGGAAATTGACCTCCTAACTAGGGTTCAAACAAAATGACCTATAATCTTTCACCATAAAAATAATAAAAAGCAAATCATGATACAATCAAATGTGCTTGGTGATCTCTCCCAATGCAAACCCAATGAATAAGGGGTAATGAGAATGCCAAGGTGTGATCCTAAATCTAATGCACATGATGAGATAACATGAGGGATCTTAGGGTCAAAATTAGGGTATTACAGCTGCCCCTATTTAAGGACATTCTAATGCGGAGGTGAAGGTTAAAATCTTCGTATAGACTCAGTAGAATGGACTTAAATAACAACATATAGAAACAAATTTTGGTCCCTAAGAGACCTCATGATGTATATGATATGAATATTAAAAGGAATCTCTTTGGGGAAAATATTGCCATAAAGGAAAAGAATCCGGAGAGACTGAAAGTCCACAGGAGTATAATGCATTCCACAAGGAAAACTCACTGGGGAGACAGAGACTCTAGGGAATAAAAGCTATGCATAGGCCAGGCTAAGACTTGGAAACTACAGGAGACATGAGGAGGATTCCATGAAAATAAATCAATGGAAGGAATCAGTTTGGGTACATCAAACCAAGACTTAAATACTCGAATCAAGCAGGGAATGGCAACTTCACTGAGGAAATATGCACTCAAACTCGACTGGGGAAGAATGAACTTCAACACAGGAGTACCAGAGTTATATTATCTATTACCGATTACTGGGGCTGAAGATAATATACTCTGATAGAGAGGCATCTACTATCGATTAGGTTAAACATATCAAGGATGACCCGCTGAGGAAAAAGGAGGTGTATTCATTACCGGTTACTGGGTAAGAATAGCCTACCGGGGAAAATATCAAATAGGAACTACAACTACCGGTTACTGGGCAGAAGACCAAAGAGAGAGAATATTTGTCACCGGTTAAAGTGAACAAATCAAGGATAGACTCAGAGGAATAATATACGTCATCAGTTAGGATGAACATATCAAGGATATACCACTTGGGTAAATGGGAAGAATATCCGTTACCGGTTAGGGTACACATATCAAGGATACGCTTCTTGAAAAAGTAGGAATTATATCTATCGATTACTGGATAGAATACCAAAGAGAGAATATCTGTCACCGGTTAGGATGAACATATCAAGGGTAGACTCAGCAGGGGAAAGTAGGATTTATAACTACCGATTACTGGGCAGAAGACCGCAAAGAGGAGGAAATTCGTCATCAGTTAAGATGAACATATCAAGGATTAACTCGCTGGAGAATGAAATAGGAATTACAACTACCTTCTTACTGGGTAGAAAACCACAAATGGAGAATATTTGTCACCGGTTAGGATGAACATATCAAGCAGAGACTGCCTGGGGAAACGTGAAAACGAATCCGCTGAGAAAAATAGGAAGTAGATTAATTTTATCGGGTATTGGGAAAAAGTAAAGTACTCAAAAATCGAGAAGAATATTACCAGTTACTGGGCAATAGACTATCGGGGGACCAAAAGTATCTATCCAAGTAAGATCTAGAAAGAAACAGTCAAATAAAGACTCAAACCGATGAGGATGTAACTCAAGGGGAGTGCTCCCATCTAGGGAGTTAACTGGGGAGGAAACTGAAATAATAATCATCCACGAGGAAATAACTCAGTGGGGAACGAGAAAAGGTTAAACTCTTTCTGCCTAAGGGACTGACACTCTACAATTGAAAGAGGACAGACGAACCCAATCTGCACGGAGAAATAATGTCACCGTAGCAGGGGATCTGAAATAAGGAATCAAATGCAAGAGCAAATGCATAATGAAATATATGATGTTGTGCTTTTGTAAGACCCTAATTTTGACCCTAAGATCCCTCATGGCATCATATCATTGCTCTTTGCATCTTGTCTCAAGGACCATAACATCTTGGCTCCTTAACCCTTGGGTTGGGACTAGTGTGGGTTGGTTTGAGACCACCAAGCATGCTTGAATTGTATATTATTTCTTTTATTATTTTGTTTACTAACCAAAAGCACAAAAATATGTCACTAACATCTTTTGTTTTAAAGCTTAAGCAGTCATGTGATTCAAGGCTCCTAGGAGACCCCTATGCCCATTGAAGTGGCCAGATGAAAGTGAAAGCAAGCATAAAAAATGGTTCCCAAAGCTCTAAATCATCATATATTTCTCCCAAGCATCTCAATTGGTCAATTTGATCAAGATAAACCAAAGGGCTAGAGGATTGTTTCCCTAGGGAAACCCTAATTCAACTGTGCATTGACCGTGCCTTGCTCATGAAGCAACCTCAACCTATGATCAAATACAATTAAGGGAAGTTCTTTCATTCATCATTTTATGCATATATGAGCTTATGTGAGTGTCCTCAATCATTAATTCATCAAGATTTGAAGTTTTGACTTTGAGAAGTTGATTAGTCAATTCATATGACTATTTTGAAATCCACTGAGACCTAACTTTTAATATGGTTGTCAAATGAATATGACCCAAGATAAAAATGGTTCTTAAGAACCATATTAACAACTTTCATGTTCATCAAAAATCCATTTGAAACTTGGAAGGTCATCATTCATTTCAAAACATTATAGGTCATTTTGACTGAAACCCTAATTTTGGGTCAACTTCCCAAGAACATAACTCCTTCATTTTTTATGATTTTTAGGTGGGACCAATTGAATTGGAAATTTTAAGATGTCTACTTTAATTGTTATGTTGTAAAAAATTTCATAATCCTAAAATAAACATAGGTGATAATACAAAACATTATAGGTCACTTTGGACCAAAGTCATTGAAATGTGAAAAAGTCCAACTTCAAGTACCCATAACTTTCTCATCAAAAATCCAAATGATGAAAAATTTAAGTTCAATTTGATTGTATAGAAAAGACATACAAATTTGATGTTGGAGGTTTTGTCATTTGAGGCTTGCATAATTGAAACAGAAGGGCTTGAAGTTGGCTCATTTTGGCAAAATTTTCAAATGCATGTTTTGTACCTTGAACTTCATGGCTAGTTTTCAATATTTTCCACATTCCAAATGAATTTTTGTTCAACATAATATTTTTTCCTTATGTTAAGACCTTTCCAACCATTACCCATATGGTTATGTTTGAATTTTCCAATTGGCATTTCGAAGAGGTGAAGTTTTGTGATCATTTATGGAAACCAAGTGAAATCTTTGTGCACAAGCTAATGCATTGCAATCTGCACGTCCAAACCATCTCATAATCATTTCAGCTTGCATTTGCAATTGGTTTTGGGCCTCACATGCGCCTGTACAGGCCCATGCATGGAGGACCCAAGTTCATGCACACGATTTGTTCACACATCTTGCCTCAGCTATGGCTATAAATAGAAGCTTCATTTCATTCAATTGGCAACCTGAAGGCGCTTGAAACTCTGCTGAACTGATTCCATAACCTCTCACCAAAGGAATTTGCAATTTCACTTTCATTTTTCAAGTGTGATTTTCAACAACATCAGTTGATTATCATCACTAATTCGTAAGCCTAACTCTCATACCAAGCAACCAGATCAAGCTGCAAGCAAAGGATTGGTTAAATTGTGCTCTTGAAGCTACTCTACAAAGGTTTATTCTCCAACTATTTTCCTTCGAATCTCTTTGAATATTGTGCACTGCTTGGTTTGGTTGGTATTTCTGAAGTCCTCATGTGAGAGGCAATTGATTTGTGGTTTTAATTTTGAGAATTGGTTAACTTCAGATTGAACACCTCATTTTTCAATCTCAAATTTCTTCCTCCATAGGAATCTTGAGAAGAAACTAAGGTCACAGGGGTGATGTACATCACCCCAACTTTCGAATGGTATATGGATCGTGTGCTATGGTTGAGGTTTGAAAACCTGTAACAGGTGGCCGAATTATGGCTTCTCACCGGAGAAGATGGTGGTTTCCACCACCGCCCCCACGCGTCCAAACCTTGGGCCTTGGATGATGAGTCTCAGGTCTAATCTTGGCTGTTGATTGTTATGACTTATTTTAATACTGGATGCCACGCTGTTGACTAATGCATACCATACGCGCGCGCTTCTTGCTCCTTGGATCAGCCACGTCAATTAATGAGCGCTGATCCAAGCGCTGTGGATTTTTCTAATTTCTGAATTTTCATATTAATTTCTTTTATTCTATTTTATTTTAAAAATTCATAACTTCTTCATTTGGAATCACAAAAATATGGGACCAATTGCAAAAAATTTCTCTTAAATTCTAGTTTCATAAAATGATTTTTAATTATTTTTGTGATTCCATTTAATATTTTTTGTGAATTATTTCATTTTTGGTTGTTTTTAATCCATTTAAAATACTTTTTGATATTCAAAAATGCCAAAAGTATTTTCTTAATATCTTTGGATGATGATGAATCTATGAAAAATATTCTCATCAATTTCTTAATTGATTTGAGATTTATTTGAGATTTTAGTCCAATTATGTTATTTTTCTTCATTTTTAATTGTTTAAAATTAGTTTCTATTTTCAAAAAATGTTGAGAAAATTTGTCAAACCTTGTTTGACCTTGTTAGACTTATGATGATCCAATTGGACTTATCCAAGTTGATTTGAATTGGATTTGAAGTTTGACCTTTATTTGTTCATTTTATTTCATGTATTATTTTAATTCCAAAAAATACCAAAAATATGTTTGACCTTTCTTGACCTTTAATCTTCATTTCACTTCTGTTTACCATTGATTGATGTTGATTCCATTCATGTTTGATCAATATGTTTTGGTTATGTCATTTGGATTTCAATTTTTGTACATTCCATTTCCATCTTCATCTTCTTCTTTTTCTTTTGACCAATGAGTTAATGCTTTGTGGTTAGCCTTGACATATGAGAGGCTTAACCTTCTTTGATCCAAATCAAATTCATCTTGATCAAAGATCAAGTGAATTGCTTTGTGTCCAAGATAGATTGCTTCTTGGTCAAGCAAAAAACCTAAAATCCATACAAGGTCATTCTTCTTTTCTTTTGGCATGACAAGTTGTAGGAGCTTGGCTTACTAGTCATGATCTCTAACTTGTGTTTATTTGCCTATAGTTTTATTGACCGGCCTCAGATAGGTGTGACTACTACATTAGTCCACTTACGATTGCTTAACATAGAGCTAAATTTCCTTATGGCACACTAACACTAACTACTAATTACTAACTTTTAATTCAAGCATTTAATTCTTGCAATTTACTTTAATGTAATTTAATTTCTTGCTCATTTATTCATATTGTCTTTTTTCCCTTTGCTCACTTGAGCTCATGTTTATGTTTATGCCATTTGCCTTTTGCTCACTTGAGCATATTATTGTGTATATACTATTGTCTTGTGTTTGTTTGTCTTTGTTTGTGCGAACCAATGCAAAAGGAGAAAGGACTTAGAATTAGGACCTTACCTATGCTTAATGGAGTTTCAAGAGAAACTAGGCCTCATGCCTTTAGAATGCTAAACATGTTGAAGAGCAACTAGGCCTCATGCCTTTAGAATGCTTAATCTTGAAGTTGAATTGAAAGGACCCTATTCTAAACTCACTATTGTCCATTTCTTTTTATTGCATTGTGGAGCTTTTTGATTTGTTTGTTCTTGTGTGATAGGGACACCAAACTTAAGCTAATTAGAAGGATCATTGTCATGAACATCAAAAATGAGAGAGACAAGTCCATTTGGAAGATCCTTGGAGCTTGATTGAATATTTGCTTGATTTCTTGAGTTAATTGCTTATTACTTACTAAGTCCAAAGGAAAGGAGAAACTTGGATCATCTTTATGATCTCAAGAAAGGAACTCCAAGGGTTTTATTTCTCATATCTCATCTTTGCATGTTTAGATCCTAGCCCTTCTCTTCTTCTCTCTACTCTAACCCAAGCTAAACTTATTTTGTGGAAACATTGACATTGTTTTCAAAGCTAGAAACCTAAGCATTATGCCTTTGATTTTTCAAACTCTTTTCATAATACTTATTTTGAATTGAATCTTAAGTCAACTTTGACTTCCTTTTGTGAATACTTCTAATTTGTAAATACAACTCACTCAAATGTTTTGTGGTTCCAATGGCCATCTTTGCCAAAGCTTTTCATAAACATTAGCTATTAGGTTTGAGTTATCATAGAGGTTGATGTAAACCTCACCTGTATCCTTAGTGATTGGACTATAAGTCTTCCATACTTATTATAGGGTGGATCCCTCACTAGTATGTTGAAGCTCTCCTCACATGGTGGATTTGTGGTTTAGGTTGAGTTTTGTCCCTTTGATAACAAAAGACCTTAAGGCTTTTGACAAATCAATTCACCAACTTCTTTTGAGATTTTTACCCCGAACTACGAGGTTTTGATCCTACCTTTGTGATGGTACGTAGGCAATGGGTTTATCCATTCAAACAACAAAATTATAAATAATTTGTTTATTCTTTTCTCATCTCCCCAATCATGTTTGCACAAATATTTTTCCAAATACCAACCTACCATACAACATTGGAAAAAAGGGCTCCCTTAGAGTACTAAGAATGTTTCGGGTGCTTAAAACCTTCCCATTGCATAACCAACCCCCTTACCCAGATCTCTGACATTTTTATTAGTTTTTGATTTGATAAAACTTCTCGGTTTTTGTTCGCTTTCTAAGATTTCCTTTGGATAAATAGAAGTGCGGTGGCGACTCGAATTGTATGATTTACTTTTGATTTAGTCAATAAATCTAAAGGTAACGAATACCCCGCTACAGAAAAATGGCGACTCTGCTGGGGACATTAGATCTTCCTAGTGGATCTAGCCTACTTTTTACCTTTGTTGTATTGTATGTTTATATTTATTTTGTGACATATTTTTGTGCAAATTTTGGATGACTGTATTGTTTGTAATGTATGAATTGCTTGATATATATCAATTGCTTGTGTGCTTGGTGGTCTCTTGTGAGATGAGTTCTATACCCGAACTTGAGTGCACTTATGATAGGAGAATGACATAGTCTTGTTGACTTGTGCGGAGTTATTCCTTAGCAAGTTGACTTGCAAGCCCATTCACTTGGTCGAGGTTATGTTGGGATCAATAATGTCACACGAGTATTTGTGGTTAGGCATAACTCTTTCCAATATATACCTTAGAAGCCAAGGACATTAGATTACCTAGCCCATCTTGGCCCATTTTAGGACGTAGTGCGAAGGTCGTTCAAGTGTAAGATTTGATACGATTGTTACGCGATACTACACTCATAAGAGTCTCTCTTGAGAATATTTTTGGAATACGAGTAGTCGTTTATACGATAATATCCAAAAGATGGGATGATGACTATGGGAACCTCTTTTAGAACATGATTGTCAGGTTTAACCATAGTACACGCCCTTTGGGTGGTTCTTAACCGAGACTCCATGCTCGTGACTTGCAACAAACCCTTGATTCGCGATTGATCCGTTCTCGTATATCCTTAATATCAATGGAACTTCAGTGTTGATAAGGTGTAAACCATAATCCACCAAAATGGATGATTGATATTAAGGATGACTTGATCCATCCTGTGACCTTTGTGTGGTGTGATTTGTTTGACCCATCTGATTTCCTCATTACTCAAGCTACTTACTTTGGGAAGGCCATGAGTGAGGACGCCTTTGAAGCCATATTTGTACTTCTCATCTATGGGCTAGTGTTATTCCCCAACATCGAGAATTTTGTGGATGTGAACGCTATTAGGATCTCCTCTACTCTTAATCCCGTTCCTACTCTGTTGGGTGACACTTATTTCTCTTTGCATATGAGGAATGCAAAGGGTGGTGGTACCATTGTGTGCTGTTTGCCTCTGTTGTACAAGTGGTTTATTTCGCACTTGCCACAGACGCTCGCCTTCAAGGAGAATAAAGGATGTCTACCATGGTCCACGAGACTTATGTCTCTCACAAATGATGATATCTTTTGGTACAACCGTGTGTATGATGGTGTGCATATTATTGACTCTTGTGGTGAATTCTCCAATGTGCTTGTTCTTGGTACATGTGGTGGGATTAATTACAACCCTATTTTGGCACGTTGTCAGCTTGGGTTCCCCTTTAAGGATAAACCTAATAACATTTTATTAGAAGGTGTGTTCTTTCAAGAGGGTAAAGTTCCCAAAAACTTGAAGGGCAGGATGGTCCGCGCTTGGCGCAAGATTCATAGGAAGGGAAGGAAAGAGTTTGGTCCGAAGAATTGTATTGCTTTGGAACCCTACACCTCGTGGGTGAGGAGGAGAGCTTCTGAGTGCCGCATGCCCTATGAATATCCGAGACCTACACCAATGGTTATGGTTGGGCCTTCAACCCTCCCTAACCAAGGAGTAAAGGAGTTGAGAGATGAAGACCGTTCGCGTGCTTGGGTCTGTGAGCGAGAGGAGCTACTTCAGCAACTCAGAGATAAGGATGCTTTGATAGATTTTATGGAGCATCAGGTTATCGACGAGCCTGATGATGTGGTTACTTCTCTTCTTCCTCAGTCATCCATGTTTTGGAAGAGGAAGTATGATCGACTCGCGAAGGAGAAGGCATATATGGAGGCAGCCTATGAGAGGGAGGTGAAGAGGTTTCGTACAACTTATCTTCCCGTCTCAAGAGCTTTGGACGATTGTTTCTAGGGTTCCATAGGATGTTCATTTTCCTTCTCTCTTGTATTGTATTTGGTTACCAAGACTGTACTTCTTTGGTGTAAATTTTTTTCCAGATATTATTGATATGAATATTCCATTATAAGTCTAAATGATTAATATTTTCCAAATATTTGCAAATAGTTCTCTAAAAAATTCCTATGATAAAAAAAATAAAATCATATGCACAAGCATTGCATGCATCATATGCATAAGCAGGTTTTATTCAGAGCTTCTTGATCAGTGGTCTAACTCTGTGTTCTTGATTTATTTTGAAGACAAGCTGACGCACCGGTACTACACCAGAGCCAATTCTTCAAAGCTAATGGATCACCTCGAGCAAGAGAACAGAGGACTCAAGGAGGAAGTGGCTAGGTAGACTGCCCTGATGGAGTCATTCCTGGCCGTCCAAAGCCAGTCTTCTCCAACGCCTTCAACTCCTCCCCAGAGGACGGTTATCTCAGAGGTAGCTTTCTCTACCGTGCCTGCTGTTAGTGCTCATTTTGCTCCGTCTCCTATGCCAGCCGAGTTTCCCTCGGGGATGCCTGCTAATTTTGTTCCAAAGGGTCTCGCCCCTACATTTGCTTCTCTGCCGGCATCTAGCCCGGTCCTTGCCGTGCCACCTCCAGTTGTGCATACGTTACCGAGAGTTGATGACAACATTTATCATTCTGAGCCATCTGAGGGCCCAGATGTGTACGAGAAAATGGATGCTATGAACGACCAATTCCTTGAGCTGCGCAAGGAACTGAAAACTCTAAGAGGGAAGTGTAAGACCCTAATTTTGGCCCTAAGATCCCTCATGGCATCATAACATTGCATTTGCATAAGCCTCAAGGATCATGAGCATCTTGGTTCCCTTTGCCTTTGGGTGGGATCTCTTGTGAGTGGTTTGAGATCACCAAGCATGCTTGAATTGTATATCATTGCTTTTCTCATTTTTATTAACCCAAAAGCACAAAAATATGTCACTAACATCTCCTGTTTATAGCTTGAGCAGTCGAAAGGTCTAAAGCTTCTAGGAGATCCTTTGTGCAATGATATGGTCAAGAGAAGATGAAAGCAAGCATGGTAATGGTTCCCAAAGCTCTCATCCATCAAATATGCCTTCCAATTATCTCAATTCATCATTTTGATCAAAGTAAAGCAAAGGGTTTGAGGTTTGTTTCCCAAGGAAACCCTAATTCATCTATTCATCAACTATGCCTTGCTCTTGAAGCAACCTCAGCCCATGGTCAAACACAATCAAGGGAAGTTCTTTAATTCATAATTTCATGCATATTTGAACTTATTTGAGTGTCCTAAATCATCAATTCATCAAGATATGAGGTGTGGACTTGAGAAGTTGATCAGTCAAATCATCTGACTATTTTGAAATGCATTGAGACCTAACTTTTTATGTGTTAGTCAAATGGAGATTATCCCAAGATAAAACATGTTCTTAAAGATGATATGAACAACTTTCATGTTCATCAAAAATTGATTTGAAGCTTGGAAGGTCATCATCCATTCCAATACATTATAGGTCATTTTGACTGAAACCCTAATTTTAGGTCAACTTCCCAAGAACATAACACATTCATTTTTCATGATTTAGAGATGGGATCAAATGCATTGGAAATATTATTGTGTCTATTTCAAATACTATGTTGAGCAAAATTACAAAATCTCAAAATAAATACATGTGATAATGCAAAACATTATAGGTCACTTTGGACCAAATGCATTGAAATGTGAAAAAGTCCAACTTCAAGTGCCCATAACTTCTTCATCAAAAATCCAAATGATGCAAAATGTAAGTCCAAATTGATTGTATTGAAAAGATATACAACTTTCATGTTTAATATTTTATCATATGGAGCTTGCATCATTGAGACAGAGGGGCTTGAACATTGGCCAATTTTGGAAATTTCACATAGGCATGTTATGCACCTTATACTTCAAGCTCAATTTTCATTAATTTCCAAGGCCCAATTGGAGTTTTAATCAACATAGCATTTGTTCCTCGTACAACAAGCTTTCCAACCATTACCCATAAGCCCATGTTTCAATTTTGGAAATATCATTTTCGAAGGGGAGAACGTTTTAGTGCATTTTTGGAAACTTGATTCAATTGCCATGCATGAGCTCACACAAGCTAATTTGCACGTATATTTCATTCATTTATGATATAAGCCTGCAATTCCAATCAGAATTGGGCCCTCCATGCGCCTGTACAGGCCCATGCATGGAGGCCCTCTTCTCCCATGCACACTTTGTTCATGCATATCAGATGACTTTGGCTATAAATACCTGGCATGTGAGCTCTCATTTCTCAACCTGAAGGCGCCTGAACCTCTGCTGAACTCAAAACCCAACCCTCACCAAAGGAACTTTTCTCTTTCTTTCAAAAATTTCAGATCTGAAATTCAATTGCATCGATTGATTTTTAAGATCCATAGTTCCTAAACCTCTTCACCTTGATCCATAGAAGCTTCTGTTTGCAAAAGGACTCGAAGATCTTGACTCAATTCTTCACAATTCAAAGGTTTTACTCAACTGCATTTTGCTTCAAAACAACTCATATATTACTCCATTTGCATTGATTGTGTGTGATCCGAAGTCCTCTGCATAGAGGCAACATTATTGTGTTCTTAATTTTTGAAATCAAGCAAGTTCAGTTGAACACCACCAAAGTTCCATCTCTGATTTCTCTCTCTCAATAGGGATCTAGAGTGGAATTGAGTGGCATATGAGTGATGTACATCACTCCACCTTTCGAATGGTACCTGGATCGTGGCTTTTCATGCACATTTTTTCTTCTGCAATTTTGAGCTCTCACCGGAGCTAGCCGGAGAAAACGGTGGCGCTGGCCACCGTCCGTTTGCCAGATTAAGTCGTGGTCGTTGGATCATGCTTCCAGATCTAATCAGATCTATTGGATGTTATGACTTTCTTTTAATATTTGTGTTTCTCATTGACTGAGGTTCATGGTGCACGCGCATGCCATTGCCATTGGATCCTCCACGTCATTTAATAAAGTTCAATCCAACGCGTGTGGATTTTTGTTATTTCTGAATTAATCCATTTTATTTTATTAATTCTATTTTATTTCTAAAATTCATATCTCTTTCATTATTGGTCCAAAAATCATGGGACCAATTGCATTATTTCTCTTTTAATTTCTAATTTCTAAAAATGATTTTTAATATTTTTTATTTTATCATTTTCTATTTTTTAATAATTTTCTCTTTTTTGATTATTTTTAATTCATTTTATATAGTTTTTGAGATCCAAAATATACCAAAATATTTTCTCAACCTCTTTGAATGATGATAGATCTATGAAAAATATTTTCATCAATTTATTAATTGATTTGAGATTTATTTGAGATTTTAGTTCAATTAGGTTATTTTTATGCATTTTTAATTGATTAAAAATAGTTTCTGACTTTTAAAAATGGTGAAATTTTTTGTCAAACTTTGTTTGACCTTGTTGAACTTGGGATAATTCACTTGGACTTTTCAAAGTTGATTTGAAGTGAGTTTGAAGTTTGACCTTTCTTTTATATTTTAATTCAAGTTTTATTTTAAATATTAAAAATGCCAAAAATATTTTGTTTATTTCTTGACTTCTAATCTTCATCTTGCTTTTGTTTTCTATTGTTTGACCTTGATCTTCTCTATCTTTGGTCAACATTTGTTGATTAATACGTTCCATTTCATTTAATGCACTTTAATATTCTTTTTCTTCTTCTCCTTCTTCTCTTTTTCATTTTTGATCAATGAGTTAAAGATTGGTGGTTAGCATTGATTAGGGAGGTTTAATCTTCCTTGATTCAAATCTAATTCATCTTGATCTTGGATCAAGTGAATGGCTTTGCATTAAGGATAAATTGCTTTCTAAATCATGCAATATACCTAAATCAATACAAGATCATTTCCATCTTCTTTTTGGCATGGCAAGTTGTTGGAGTTTGATTCACTAATCAAGACCTCTAACTTGTGTTGTTGCCTACATTATTATTGACCGGCCTCAGATAGTTGTGACTTCTACATAAGTCCAATTACAATTGCTTAACATATCGCTAAATTTGCCTTATGGCACATTAACTACTAACACTAACCATTAACTATTAACATTTAATTCTTGCACTTTACTTTTATACAATTTACTATTCTTGTACATATTATTCATTTGCTTTTCCCCCTTTGCTCACTTGAGCACATGTTTATGTTAATGCAATTTTCCTTTTGCTCACTTGAGCACATAATTGTGTATATATCTTTGTGCTTGTGTTTTGTTTTGATTGTTGTGGACCAAATGCAAAGAAATAAACAAATGGACTAGGTTCTAGGATTTTCCCTATGCAAATTGGAGTAAAAGGACCTTAATGTTGAAGATGGACTAGAAGGACCAAAACAATAAACTCACTCTTGTCCATTCTTGATTTACTTCATGGAACTTTTGATGTGTGTGCTTTTGTGCTAGGGAATTCTATGTGAGCTCAAATTGAAGAACCATTGCCATATTCATCCAAAGTGAAAGACACAAGATACATTTAGGATCTCATAAGGAGCTTGTTTGATTATGTTGATTGCTTGAGCTTACTATTATTTTGCTTGCATATTCCAAGGGATGGAAGCTACTTGGATCATCAATATGATCTCAAGAGAGGAACTCCATTTGTGGTCTTGTTTCTTATCCCTTATCTCTTGTATGATTAGGACCTTAGCCATTCTTCTTCTTCCCTCCACTCTAACCCAAGCCAAAACTTTTGTGCAAACATTTAACACTTGTTTTCAAACATTAGAAACCTAAGCCTTATGCTTTTGATTTTCAAATTTTCTTTTCATAACACTTATTTTTGAATTGAACTTCTAAGTTAACTTTGACCATATTTGTTACATACTTTTCATTGGTAAATATAACCCATTCAAATACTTTTTTGTGGTTTCAATGGCCACTCACTTAATCAAAACTTTTTCATAACCTTTAGCTATTAGGTTTGAGTTATCCTTGAGGTAGATGTAATACTCACCTGTATCCTTAGTGATGGACAATGAGTCTTCCATGCTTATTATAGGGTTAACCCCTCACTAGCATGTTGAAGCTATCCTCACATGGTGGATTTATGGTTTTAGGTTGAGTTTTCTCCCTTGGATAAAAAAAGACCTTGAGGCTTTTGGACCAATCAATTCACCAACTCATTTTGAGATTTTTACCCCGAACTACGAGGTTTTGATCCTAATCTTTTTAAGATGGTACGTAGGTAATGGGTTTATCCATCCAAACACAAAATGTAAATAACTTGTATATTCTCTTCTCATCTCTTCAATCATGTTTGCACAAATAAATTTTCAAAAAATACCAACCTTACAACAAGTATGAAAAGGGCTCCCTAGGAGTACCTAGGATGTTTTGGGTGCTTAAAACCTTCCCATTGCATAACCAACCCCCTTACCCCGATCTCTGACATTTTTACTAGTTTTTGATTCGATAAAACTTTTAGGTTTTTGTTCGCTTTCTAACCATTCCTTTGGATAAATAGAAGTGCGGTGGCGACTCGACTTGTATGGTTTACCTTGGATTTAGTCAATATCTCTAATGGTAACGAATACCCCGCTACAGAAAAGTGGCGACTCTGCTGGAGATATTTGCCTATTGGGTTTTGCCTACTTTTCACATTTGTTGTATTGTTGTGTATATTATTTTGTGACATATTTTTGTGCAATTTGGGATTACTGTATTGTATGTAATGATTGAATTGCTTGAATATTAATTTCTTGTATGCTTGGTGATCTTTGTTAGATGAGTTCTATACCCGAACTCGAGTGCACTTAGGATAGGAGAATGGCATAGTCTTGTTGACTTGTGTGGAGTTATTCATTAGCAAGTTGACTTGCAAGCCCATTCACTTGGTGGAGGTCATGTTGGGATCAATAATGTCACACAAGTAGTTGTGGTTAGACATTACTCTTTCCAATATAGACCTTAGAAGCCAAGGACCTTAGTTTACCAAGCCCATCTTGGCTTATTCTTAGGATGTAGTGCGAAAGTCGTTCAAATGTAAGATTTGATACGATTGTTATGCGATACTACACTCATAAGAGTCTCTCTTGAGAATATTTTTGGAATACGAGTAGTCGTTACTCCGATAATATCCGAAAGATGGAATGATGACTATGGGAACCTCTTGTAGAACATGATTGACAGGTTTAAACCCTAGTACACTCCCTTTGGGTGGTTCTAACCGAGACTTCATGCTCGTGACTTGCAACAAACCCTTGATTCATGGTTGATCCGTTCTTGTATCCTTAATATCAATGGAACTTGGGTGTTGATAAGGCATAAACCATAATCCACCAAAATGGATGATTGATATTAAGGATGACTTGATCCATCCCATGACCTTTGTTTGGTGTGCTTTGCTTGATCCTTGAGTGTGATTGTTACATCCATGCATTCATGCACCCATTTGCATCCATATCATCAATAAATAGAAAATTTTCAAGGAACTTAAGAGGTCTATTTGCAAATTTTCAGACATGGAAAGACAAAGAAGGTATACGAAGAAGTACAGTTTCAGACAACCCGACTTGAAAGAGCTAAGGAATTTGACATCCTATGTATTAGAACCCTTGGGTTTCAAGGCTCGTTATGGGAAGCTTCTATCTATTCTGACTACTCAGGTGGACGAAGGATTGATGAGTGTATTGGTGCAATTTTATGATCCCTTGTACCATTGCTTCACGTTTCCGGATTTTCAGCTTTTGCCCATGCTTGAGGAGTATGCCTACCTTGTGGCTATACCTATTCTAGACCAGTTGCCGTTCAGTGGCTTAGAGAGTATTCCTACTTCTCAAGAGATTGCTGATCTGTTGCATATAGATGAATCTCTGGTTGGTGCTCATATGACTACCAAAGGTGGAATTCAAGGTCTCCCTTCTGAGTTCCTCATTGCTCAAGCTACTATGTATGGGAAGGCCATGAGTGAGGACGCCTTTGAGGCCATATTTGTACTTCTCATCTATGGGCTAGTGTTATTCCCCAACATCGACAAGTTTGTGGATGTGAACGCTATTAGGATTTTCTCTACTCTTAATCCCGTTCCGACTCTGTTGGGTGACACTTACTTTTCTTTGCATATGAGGAATGCAAAGGGTGGTGGTACCATTGTGTGTTGTTTGCCTCTGTTGTACAAGTGGTTTATTTTGCACTTGCCACAAATGGTCGCCTTCAAGGAGAACAAAGGATGTCTACGGTGGTCCACGAGACTTATGTCTCTCATTAATGATGATATCTTTTGGTACAACCGTGTATATGATGGTGTGCAGATCATTGACTCTTGTGGTGAATTCTCCAATGTGCCTCTTCTTGGTACATGTGGTGGAATTAACTACAACCCTATTTTAGCACGTCGTCAGCTTGGGTTCCCCCTAAAGGATAAACCCAATAACATTCTGTTAGAGGATGTGTTCTTTCAGGAGGGTAAAGATCCCCAAGGCTTGAAGGGCAGGATGGTCTGCGCTTGGCGCAAGATTCATAAGAAAGGAAGGAAGGAGCTAGGTCCGAAGAATTGTATCGCTTTAGAGCCTTATACTTCTTGGGTGAGGAGGAGAGCTTCCGAGTACCTAATGCCTTACGAATATCCAAGACCTACACCGTTGGTTGTGGTTGGGCCTTCAACCCTCCCTGACCAAGGAGTAGAAGAGTTGAGAGACGAAGATCGCTCGCGTGCTTGGATCCGTGAACGAGAGGAGTTGCTTCAGCAGATCAAGGAGAAGGATGCTTTGATAGAGTTCCTCGAGCACCAGGTTATTGATGACCCTGATGATGCATGGACTTCTCTACTTCCTCAGTCTTCCAAGTTTTGGAAGAGGAAGTATGATCGACTCGCCAAGGAGAAGGCAGACATGGAGGCAGCCTACGAGAGGGAAGTGAAGAGGCTCCGTGCATCTTATCTTCATGTGTCCAGGGCCTTAGATGATTGCTTCTAGGGATCCATAGGATGTTCATTTTCCTTCTCTCTTGTATTGTATTTGGTTACCAAGACTATACTTCTTTGGTGTAAAAATATTTCCAAATATTATTTGATGTGATATTTCCATATGTGATAAATGTTTAATATTTCCAATATTTGTAAATAGAACTCTAAAAGTTCCTCTAATATAAAAATTAAATCATATGCATTGCATGCATCATGCGCATCAGCAGGTTTTGCTCCAAGCTTCTTGTTCTATGGTCTAACTCTGTGTTCTTCATTTATTTTGAAGACAAGCTGACTCACCGGTACTACACCAGAGCCAACATTTCAAGACTGATGGATCATTTGGAACAAGAGAACCGTGAGCTTAAGAAGGAAGTAGCCAGATTGACTGCCCTGATGGAGTCATTCATGGCTGCCCAGAGCCAGTCATCTCCGACACCTTCAACTCCTCCCCAGAGGACAATCATCTCTGAGATTGTCTCTTCAACTGTGCCTGCGGCCAGCGCACATTTTGCTCCAACGGCCATGCCAACCGGGTTTCCGTGGGGGATGCCTCCTAATTTCATGCCCGAAGGTCCTGCACCCACTTTTGCTTCTCTGTCGGCATCTAGCCCGGTCCTTGTTGTTCCTCCTCCTGTCGTGCATACTATGCCTAGAGTAGATGACACCATCTATCATTCTGAGACGTCTGAGGGCCCAGATGTCTATGAAAATATGGACGCTATGAATGATCAATTTCTTGAACTCCGCAAGGAATTGAAGACTCTTCGAGGAAAGGATCTTTTCGGTAAGTCTGCTGCCGAACTCTGCTTGGTTCTGAATCTGAAGATCCCTGTGAAGTTCAAGGTCCCTGACTTTGAAAAATACAAGGGTAATACTTGCCCTCTCAGCCACCTGGTCATGTATGCCAGGAAAATGTCGACTCAGACCGACAACGACCATTTGCTCATCCACTACTTTCAGGAAAGTTTGTCCGGTCCTGCCCTACGTTAGTACATGGGCTTGGACAGTGCGAACATCCGATCCTTCAACGACCTTGGCGAGGCCTTCGTCAAGCAATACAAGTATAATATGGATATGGCTCCCGATAGGGATCAATTGAGATACATGTCCCAGAAGGACAAGGAAACTTTTAAAGAGTACGCCCAGAGGTGGCGAGAGCTAGGAGCACAGATAGTGCCCCCGCTGGAAGAGAAAAAGATGACCAAGATCTTTTTGAAGACCTTGAGTTATTTTTATTACGAGCGGATGATTGCCAGCGCTCCTTCTAACTTCACCGAGATGGTGAATATGGGGATGTGTTTGGAAGAGGGAGTCAGGGAAGGGCGCCTGACCAAAGAATAAGGCTCTTCTGCCAAACGGTATGGGATGTTTGGGAAGAAGAAAGATGGTGAGGCACATGCCGTGACCTCCCATATGAAACCTAGAAGACCCTCGGTGAGGAGGAAGATTGTGCGTCCTGCCGGTAACCCGCACCAGGTGGCTCACATAGCTTCTGTTTTCAGAGATAATCAACAATATCAGCATCACAACAATAATCAACAACAACAACATCCGCAATATCAACAACAACAGCACCGTCCGCAACAGCAGGCCTACCAGCCTCGAAACAGTAATCAAGCCAGTATAAGCTATGAGAGGAAGAGGGTCACCTTCGATCCTATTCCGTTATATCCCTCTTTGATAGAGAGGAAGTTGATTACTCCACGAGATCCTCCGGCTATACCTACTAACCCCCAGTGGTGGTATAAGCCAGAACTACATTGTGTTTATCATTCCGGTGCTCCCGGACACGACGTGGAAAATTGTTACCCTTTGAAGACCAAGGTTCAAGACCTTGTGAGATGTGGTATCCTGTGTTTTGAGGATGTAGGTCCTAATGTGAAGAAGAACCCATTGCCCGAGCATGGGAAATCTGTCAACATGGTCCAGGGTTGCCCTAGCAAGTACAAGGTCAAATATGTCAGTCATATTCGATAATCTCTGGTCGAGATGCATAGACTACTGTGTGATTATAGTCATTATGAGCATGACCATGATAGATGCCGAGTTTGTTCTGTTAACCAAAAAGGATGTCGCCAAGTGCGCAAAGATGTTTAAGAAATGATGGATGAAGGAGTCATTGAGATACTACAAAACAGAAATGTTGACGAAGATGCTGATGAAGTCAACGTAATTTCTCCAGTATTCCGGATCCTTGAGCCTGTCATCATTAAGTATGATGGTAGCAAGCAAAAGGCTTCTTTCACTTTAACCATTAAGCCAGCTGGCCCTGTACCATATTCTTCTGAGAAAGCGGTTCCATATCGCTACAATGATGTAGCATTAGAGAATGGGAAAGAGGTGCCCCTGCCCTCTTCATCTGTTGTTAATATTGTCGACGTCAACGGCCTGACCCGCAGCGGTCGTGTTTTCTCGGTTCCGCCAAAGCCTCAAGCTGATGTTCGAAGGAATGATACTGCTGATTATGCTGAATGCCCGGTTGGGACTACTGTGAATGCTCCGAATCCGACACTTGTTGCTAAACCTACCTCTACGTTGAAAACTTCTGTCTCTGTTGGCCAGAGTGGCAATGCGAAAGAAAACTGTGATGAGATACTGAGGCTCATCAAGAGAAGTGAGTACAACGTTGTAGATCAGCTTCTATAGACCCCATCCAAAATCTCTGTACTATCCTTGCTGATGAATTCAGAACCACACCGAGAAGCTCTGCAGAAGGTGTTGGATGTGGCGTATGTGGATCATGACGTCACGATTGAACAATTCGACAGTATTGTTGTAAACATCACTGCTTGTAACAATTTAAGTTTTTGTGATGCTGATCTCCCTGAGGAGGGAAGAGACCACAACTTGGCATTACAAATCTCCATGAGCTGCAAAGATGATGCCATGTCCAATGTGCTGGTGGACACTGGATCATCATTGAATGTGTTGCCAAAGTCTACTCTTGCAAAGTTATCATATCAGGGGCCTCCCATGAGGCAGAGTGGAGTGGTAGTGAAAGCTTTCGATGGGTCGCGTAAAATTGTGATTGGAGAGGTTGATCTCCCAGTCAAAATTGGACCAAGTGATTTCGAGATTACCTTCCAGGTTATGGATATTCACCCGTCGTATAGCTGTCTTTTAGGCAGACCATGGATTCACGAGGCAGGCGCCGTGACATCCACCCTACACCAGAAACTGAAGTTTGTGAAAAACAAGAAGCTGGTGGTGGTAGGGGGAGAAAAGGCTCTCCTGATTAGCCATTTGTCTTCCTTCTCTTACATAGATGCTGAGGATGAAGTTGGAACTCCGTTCCAAGCCTTATCTATTGCTGAACCTATTAAGAAGGGAACTGCTTCATTTTCTTCCTATAAAGATGCAAAGTTGGCCATTGAGCATGGTGCAACTGCTGGATTGGGGCAAATGATTAAGCCGGAAGACAACAAATTCCGGGATGGCATAGACTATTCTTCTGGTGTCTTCAACAAACAAGGGCTGTTTAAGAATGGTGGATTTATCCACACTGGTCAAGATGAAGAGGCTGCTGCCATTTTGGAAGAGGATGCAGAGGATTCTGGCAACTTCATCATCCTTGGAGGGATCTATAATAATTGGGTCACTGTGGATATTCCGACAGTTATCCATAAGTCAAAGTAATGTCCATTGTGTTTAAAAACCCTTCTCCCATGCCAAAAGGAGGAGTGATGACATTGTTGGCGCATATATACAATGATATTTTCATTCAATAAATTCATGTTAAATGTTTGTTTTCCCAATTATTTTCCCTTTTCTCTTTTGCATGGAATTGGTGATAACATAAAACCCTAAAAATAGAATAAAATCAATCTTTTCATCTGCATAATGATTTGCCTTGGTTGAATTCTAAAATCTTTTATATCCAAAATCATTATGCAGGTTGATCAAACCCATTGAACATAATGATCCAACACCATCTCCCAACTTTGAGTTCCTTGTATTTGAGGCAGAAGAAGATGATGTTGAAGAGATTCCTGACGAGATCACCCGTCTACTTGAGCATGAAGAGAAGATCAACTTGGGGTCTGAAGAATGTGTGCGAGAAGTGAAGATTGGGGCACTCCTGGAAGAATCTGTTAAGAAGGGGTTGATTGAGTTGCTACGAGAGTATGTCGACGTTTTTGCCTGGTCATATGAAGACATGCCTGGTCTGGATATTGATATCGTGCAACATTTCTTGCCTTTGAAGTCTGAGTGCGTGCCTGTGAAGCAGAAGCTCAGAAGAACTGATCCTGATATGACAGTGAAGAGGAAGTTCAGAAGCAAATTGATGCGGGGTTTCTGGTGACTTCTACATATCCTCAATGGGTGGCCAATATTGTGCCAGTGCCTAAAAAAGATGGAAAAGTACGAATGTGTGTGGACTATAGAGACTTGAATAAAGCTAGTCCGAAAGATGATTTCCCTCTACCACATATTGATATGTTGGTAGATAATACAACTAAATTCAAAGTCTTCTCGTTTATGGATGGATTTTCCAGATATAATCAGATCAAAATGGCACCCGAGGATATGGAGAAGACAACATTCATCACACTTTGGGGAATATTCTGTTATCGAGTGATGCCCTTCGGTTTGAAGAACGCCGGAGCCACGTATCAACGAGCTATGACTACCTTGTTTCACGATATGATGCACAAGGAGATCGAGGTATATGTTGATGATATGATTGCGAAGTCAAGAACGGAAGTTAAAGATGTTGAGCAATTGTTGAAGCTTTTCCAGCGTTTGAGAAAGTATAAGCTTCGTCTGAATCCTAACAAGTGTAGATTTGGAGTCCTTTCCGGAAAGTTATTGGGCTTTATTGTCAGTGAAAAAGGTATTGAGGTTGATCCTGCGAAGGTCAAAGCAATACAAGAGATGCCTGCACCCAAAACTGAGAAGCAAGTCCGAGGTTTTCTTGGCCGCTTGAATTATATTTCCAAATTCATATCCCACCTGACTGCCACATGTGCGCCGATATTCAAGCTCCTCTGGAAAGATCAGTCTCATGATTGGACCGAGGATTGCCAAAAGGACTTCGACAGTATTAAGGAGTATTTGTCTGAGCCTCCGATTCTCTCTCCACCTGTAGAAGGAAGACCACTGATCATGTATCTGACAGTTCTTGAAGACTCAATGGGTTGTGTCCTTGGTCAACAAGATGAGTCGGGAAAGAAAGAGTATGCTATCTACTACCTGAGTAAGAAGTTCACTGATTGTGAGTCTCGATACTCAATGCTTGAGAAAACATGTTGTGCTTTGGCTTGGGCTGCTAAGCGCTTACGCCAGTATATGTTGAATCATACAACTTGGTTGATATCCAAAATGGATCCAATTAAGTACATCTTTGAGAAGCCTGCTTTAACTGGGAGGATTTCCCGTTGGCAGATGATGTTATCTGAGTATGATATTGAGTATCGAGCTCAAAAGGCGATAAAAGCTAGTATCTTGCCTGACCACTTGGCACATCAACCAATTGAGGATTATTAGTCAATTTAGTATGACTTTCCAGATGAGGAGATTCTGTATTTGAAAATGAAAGATTGTGATGAGCCTACGCTCGTTGAAGGGCCAGAGCCCGGTTCCAGATGGAGCATGGTGTTTGATGGCGCTGTAAATCAGTATGGAAATGGTATTGGGGCAGTGATTATTACTCCTCAGGGCACACATTTATTTTCCTTTTACAGCAAGGCTAACTTTCAAATGCACGAATGGTATGGCTGAGTATGAGGCCTGTATTATGGGATTGGAAGAATGTATTGATCTTAGGATCAAACATCTTGATGTTTATGGTGATTCGGCCCTTGTTGTCAATCAGATTAAGGGTGAAGAAGAGACGAATCAGCCTGGCCTCATCCCATATAGAGATTATGCGAGGAGGATTTCAACATTCTTTACTGAGGTTGAATTCCATCATATTCCTCGAGATGAGGATCGGATGGCAGATGCTCTTGCTATACTTGCTTCGATGATTGTGGTTAGACTATGGAATGAAGTTCCCAATATCACTGTGATGCGCTTGGATAGACCAGCTCATGTATTTGCAGTAGAGGAGGAGCGAGATGATAAGCCATGGTATTATGATATCAAGTGTTTTCTTCAGAACCAGATTTACCCGCCTGGGGCATCTGTGAAAGATAGAAAAACTTTAAGGAGATTATCAGGCAGTTTCTACCTCAATGGCGATGTGCTTTATAAGAGAAATTCTGACATGGTTCTGCTCAGATGCGTGGATAGACACAAAGCAGACCTGTTAATGACTGAGGTCCATGAGGGTTCATTTGGTACTCATTCCAATGGACATGCCATGGCTAGAAAGATGTTGAGAGCAGGCTACTATTGGATGACAATGGAGTCTGACTGCTGCAAATATGTGAAGAAATGCCACAAGTTTCAGATTTATGCGGATAAGATTTATTTTCCTCCGACACTTCTGAATGTGATTTCATCACCATGGCCTTTCTCCATGTGGGGAATTGACATGATTGGCATGATAGAGCCAAAAGCGTCAAATGGTCACAGATTTATTCTCGTAGCAATTGATTACTTCACCAAGTGGGTTGAAGCGGCGTCATATGCAAACGTAACCAGGCAGGTGGTCGTGAAGTTTATCAAGAATGAACTTATATGCCGTTATGGTGTGCTAGATAAGATCATTACTGATAATGGATCTAACTTGAACAACTAGATGACGAAAGAGCTGTGTAGTGAGTTCAAGATTTCACATCATAATTCTTCTCCTTATAGACCCAAGATGAATGGGGCTGTTGAAGCTGCTAATAAGAATATCAAGAAGATTGTCCAGAAGATGGTTGTTACGTATAAGAATTGGCATGAGATGCTGCCATTTGCCTTGCATGGGTATCGTACATCTGTCCGCACTTTAATAGGGGCAACCCCTTTCTCTCTTATTTACGGCATGGAAGTTGTGCTCCCAATAGAGGTGGAGATCCCATCAATGAGAGTCTTGATGGAAGCCAAGTTGACTGATGTTGAATGGGTTCAGAGTCGTTATGACCAATTGAATTTGATAGAAGAGAAGAGATTGACTACCATGTGCCATGGTCAGTTATATCAGCAAAGGATGAAGAAAGCCTTTGATAAGAAGGTCAAACCTCGTGTGTTCCGAGAAGGTGACCTTGTGCTCAAGAAAGTTTTGTCTTTCACGCCCGATTCCAGGGGCACGTGGACTCCAAACTATTAAGGTCCATATGTTGTTAAGAGAGCCTTTTCAGGAGGTGCTTTGATACTTACAACTATGGGTGGGGAGGATTTCACTCGTCTTGTGAATTCAGATGCAGTCAAGAAATACTTCGCCTAAAAATAAAAACAGAATAGCTCGCTAAGTTCAAAACCCAAAAGGGCGGCTTAGGCAAAAATGAGCATCTCGGTGGATTGAAAACCCGAAAGGGCGATCTAGGCAAAAGTTAGAGACATAAAAATGAATATGTATCCCGCTAGATTGAGTACCTCACCCTGGGGCAATCTAGGCAAAAATTAGGGATTTGGTAAGTAACTGCATCCTGACAAGACTTTGTTCTACAAATTGTCATCTGTTAGAGATTATCACTCAGTCATCGTCAACTGAAGCTTCAAATACATCAAATTCAGAGTTGGTGGAGAAATGGTCATTATGTTCAATGTAGCCCCTTTCCAATATATATCACCAATTTCAAATTTGTAAAGATATATGGAGTCTTGCCATTTGCAGACTACCATTCCATCAAATAAATTTGAGCCTTTATCCAATTATTTGCACTCTTATTTGTTTTTATTCAACAAATGTTTTGCATGTTTTAATTGAGAAATATCATTTTTAAATAAATAAATTTTTCATAACTTGTTTTTAAACAAAGTGAACATTCACAATGATGAAAGGATACTTGGGATGTCTTCAGTGCTCTCTCGAGGATGGTATGATTCCCAACAGGGTAAGACATTTGTTCATATTTCCTGGCATGCTTGTATCCTCTTCTTCCGGATCCTTTTTTGGTTTTTCTCCCGAGCAGAGTGTTTGGTAAAGATATTCATCCCTCTTTCCTTCAACAGAGTAGTAATCCTCCCTCCTCGACAGATGTGACCTCTTTGGTAGTACAATGATTAGTGGTGACCTTGGAAGCTTCTTATTGGTGGTTGTTCCCCACAGAGATCCGTCCTCCCCTTTGATAATTTCCCCAGAAGAGTTGCTTTTGTGGCAGATTTTATCTGTGCATTGATCATGTCCCCGGCCGGAATGACTGATGTTCAGTCCCCTGCAGAGGTCTTGGTTTCCTGGTATCTCTTGCCCCCATCAGATTGGGTGTTCTCCACTGGGCCTAGCTTTCTCTCTTGAGATGTAGTACCAGATATTTATTCACTGGCCCTTGGACCTGTTTGTGTTAGAAATGTCTGTTTTGTCAGCATTCATCATACATAAACCACGCATATGTGCATATAATTTTAACATTCAGATATTCATGTTGCATTCTTTGCCATATATCTTTGTTTGTTATCTCCTGCTAGTTGGTAATATATTTCCCCAAGCAGATGTTTGTGTCTGATCTCCCCATGTAGAGTCAGCCCCATAAGCAGAAAGTGTTTATCCTTCCTTCCGTATTCACCACTGAGTTATGTCCTCGTGGATAATGGTTGTTTCTGTTTCCTCCCAACACATATACTGGGATGGAACTTCCCCCCTGAGTTATATCCTCATAGGGATGAGTCTTATTTCGTCGTGCCTATCTAGTTTGTTCCTAGATTGGTTTCTTGTGTTTTTTCCTTGCACTTCCCCGTAGTTTAGATGAATGATCGCTCAATAACTAGTAATCGTCCATCTTTTCCCCGACGGAGTCTATGGCCTTCTACCCTCATACCGGTAGTTATAAGTCCTATTTCTTTGGTTCTCTACCCTTATACCGGTAGTTGTGAACCCTATTTCATCCCCTTGTAGAGTTAACCTTTTGTTCATCCTAACCGACGGCGGTTACTCTTCCGTGGTTTTCTACCCAGTATCTGGTAAATGTAATCCCCTCTTTGACGGTTATCTTTATCCAATATTCGGTATTGATATTCCTTCACTTGTGAGTATATCTCCGAGTAATCAGCGATATATCTCCCGGATCATTGCCTTTGTCAATGTATCCCCAGCGGGTCATCTTTCATTTGCCTCTTGTCGGCAATGATCGTTTCTCCCTTGTGATCGGTCATCATTCTATGCCTAGTTTTTGGTATCCCGATGCCTTTTCTTTTGGTTGATTTATCCTTCATTGACCCAGTAACCGGTTGTGGATAATCTTCCATGCGAGTGTGTTATCTACGTTCTGACGGTAATAGATAATATATCTTATGCGCTCTTTGGTCGAAGTCTTTTGTTCTTCCCCAGTCGAGTAATATTCCTATCCCTTTTTGTGGAATCGAATGCCCATCCTGTAATCGAGTCTGCTTTTCCAGCCCTCTTTTCGGATGATGAGTGTCTTGGAAATATTCCCCAATTCACGCTTGGTCGTCACCTATTATATGCCCAGTAACCGGTATCCCTGGTGTTCCTTCCTCTTTGCTCCCTATTATGACTTTTTGTCCCCCTGTGGAGTCAGATTTTCCTGAGTTGAAATATACCCTTTTAGGTTTTCCTCAGATGATTTCGGATGTTTGATATCTCTCACCCTTATACCGGTCTTAGATATTCATTCTCCCAGAGCATGTTGTTCTCTCACCCTTATACCGGTGTTCGGATCACATGTCTCTTTGAGCTTATTA
The DNA here is from genome assembly GCF_024323335.1 of Lathyrus oleraceus. NCBI lineage: Eukaryota > Viridiplantae > Streptophyta > Magnoliopsida > Fabales > Fabaceae > Lathyrus > Lathyrus oleraceus. Next base: position 375,277,219 of record NC_066583.1, on the reverse strand, counting down.
CCCAGTAACCGGTAATACCTCATTTTGTTGTTTCCTCAGCTGAGTTTCTCTTTGGACATTGCCCCATCAGGGTCCTTTGTGGTTTTTCCCCAGCGAAGTCCCTTAGTGGATTCTCCCAGCCTGAGTCCGGATTTTATTCCGAGGTATCCTTTATGGATAATTTTGCTGTATTGGCATATTCCCCAATACATGCATCTTTGAGTCAGCTCGAGTCCTTCCATTGATTTATTTTCATGGAATCTCTCTCATGTTTTAGCAAGTTCTAAGTCGTGACCTGCTCATGCAATTTATCTCCTTTTCTATCCCCATAAGAGTCCCAGAGTCTCTGTCCCATGGAGTGAATTACTCATATGGATTTTTAGTTTCTCCGGATTTCTTTTCTTCTTTGTGGACTCATATCCCCACAGAGTATTACCTTTTGCATACATGCATCTACATCATGAGGTCTCTTAGGGACCAAAATTCGTCTCTTTGTTATTATTTAAGCCCATTCTACCTCGTCGAGACAAAGATTTTAACCTTCACTTCTCCGGCTAGAATGACGTTAAATAGGGGCATCTGTAAGACCCTAATTTTGGCCTTAAGATCCATCATGGCATCATAACATTGCATTTGCATAAGCCTCAAGGATCATGAGTATCTTGGTTCCCTTTGCCTTTGGGTGGGATCTCTTGTGAGTGGTTTGAGATCACCAAGCATGTTTGAATTGTATATCATTGCTTTTCTCAATTTTATTAACCCAAAAGCACAAAAATATGTCACTAACATCTCTTGTTTATAGCTTGAGTAGTCACAAGGTCTAAAGCTTCTAGGAGATCCTTTGTGCAATGATATGCTCAAGAGAAGATGAAAGCAAGCATGGTAATGGTTCCCAAAGCTCTCATCCATCAAATATGCCTTCCAAGTATCTAAATTCATCATTTTGACCAAAGTAAAGCAAAGGGTTTGAGGTTTGTTTCCCAAGGAAACCCTAATTCATCTGTTACTCAACTATGCCTTGCTCTTGAAGCAACCTCAGCCCATGGTCAAATACAATCAAGGGAAGTTTTTTAATTCATCATTTCATGCATATTTAAACTTATTTGAGTGTCCTCAATCATCAATTCATCAAGATATGAGGTGTGGACTTGAGAAGTTGATCAGTCAAATCATCTGACTATTTTGAAATGCACTGAGACCTAACTTTTTATGTGTTGGTCAAATGGAGATGATCCCCAGAGAAAACATGTTCTTAAAGATAATATGAACAACTTTCATGTTCATAAAAAATTGATTTGAAGCTTGGAAGGTCGTCATCCATTCCAAGACATTATAGGTCATTTTGACTGAAACCCTAATTTTAGGTCAACTTCCCAAGAACATAAATCATTAATTTTTCATGATTTAGAGATGGGATCAAATGTATTGGAAATATTATTGTGTCTACTTCAAATGTTATGTTTAGAAAAATTACTAAATCTCAAAAGAAATACATGTGATAATGCAAAACACTATAGGTCACTTTGGACCAGATGCATTGAAATGTGAAAAAGTCCAACTTCAAGTGCCCATAACTTCTTCATAAAAATCCATATGATGCAAAATTTAAGTCCAAATTGGTTGAATTGAAAAGATATACAACTTTCATGTTGAAGAGTTTATCATATAGAGCTTGCATCATTGAGACAAAGGGGCTTGAACATTGGCCAATTTTGGAAATTTCACATAGGCATGTTTTGCACCCTACACTTCAAGCTCAATTTTCATTAATTTACAAGGCCCAATTGGAGTTTTGATCAACATAGCATTTGTTCCTCATATAACAAGCTTTCCAACCATTACCCATAAGCCCATGTTTCAATTTTGGAGATATCATTTTCGAAGGGGAGAACTTTTTAGTGCATTTTTGGAAACTTGATTCAATTTCCATGCATGAGCTCACACAAGCTAATTTGCACGTTCATTTCATTCATTTATGATATAAGCCTGCAATTCCAATCAGAATTGGGCCCTCCATGCGCCTGTACAGGCCCATGCATGGAGGCTCTCTTCTCCCATGCACATTTTGTTCATGCATATCAGATGACTTTGGCTATAAATACATGGCATGTGAGCTCTCATTTCTCAACCTGAAGGCGCCTGAACCTCTGCTGAACTCAAAACCCAACCCTCACCAAAGGAACTTTTCTCTTTCTTTCAAAAATTTCAGATCTGAAATTCAATTGCATCGATTGATTTTTAAGAACCATAGTTCCTAAACCTCTTCACCTTGATCCATAGAAGCTTCCGTTTGCAAAAGGACTCAAAGATCTTGACTCAATTCTTCATAAATCAAAGGTTTTACTCAACTGCATTTTACTTTGAAACAGCTCATATATTGTTCCATTTGAATTGATTGTGTGTGATCTGAAGTCCTCTGCATAGAGGCAACATTATTGTGTTCTTAATTTTTGAAATCAAGCAAGTTCTGTTGAATACCATCAAAGTTTCATCTCTGATTCCTCTCTCAATAGGGATCTAGAGTGGAATTGAGAGGCATAGGAGTAAAGTACATCACTCCACCTTTAGAATGGTACCTGGATCGTGGCTTTTCATGCACATTTTTTCTTCTGCAATTTTGAGCTCTCACCGGAGCTAGCCGGAGAAGACGGTGGCGCTGGCCACCATCCGTTTGCCAGATTAAGTCGTGACCGTTGGATCATGCTTCCAGATCTAATCAGATCCATTGGATGTTATGACTTTCTTTTAATATTTGTGTTTCTCATTGACTGAGGTTCATGGTGCGCGCGTATGCCATTGTCATTGGATCCTCCACGTCATTTAATGAAGTTCAATCCAACGCGTGTGGATTTTTGTTATTTCTGAATTAATCCATTTTATTTTATTAATTCTATTTTATTTCTAAAATTCATATCTCTTTCATTATTGGTCCAAAAATTATGGGACCGATTGCATTATTTCTCTTTTAATTTTTAGTTTCTAAAAATGATTTTTAATATTTTTTATTTTATCATTTGCTATTTTTTAATAATTTTCTCTTTTCTGGTTATTTTTAATTCATTTTAAATAGTATTTGAGATCCAAAAAATACCAAAATATTTTCTCAACCTCTTTGAATGATGATAGATCTATGAAAAATATTCTCATAAATTTATTAATTGATTTGAGATTTATTTGAGATTTATTTGAGATTTTAGTTCAATTAGGTTATTTTTATGCATTTTTAATTGATTAAAAATAGTTTCTGACTTTTAAAAATGATGAAATTTTTTGTCAAACTTTTGTTGACCTTGTTAAACTTGGGATAATTCACTTGGACTTTTCAAAGTTGATTTGAAGTTAGTTTGAAGTTTGACCTTTCTTTTATATTTTAATTCAAGTTTTATTTTAAATATTAAAAATGCCAAAAATATTTTGTTTATTTCTTGACTTCTAATCTTCATCTTGCTTCTGTTTTCTTTTGTTTGACCTTGATCTTCTCTATCTTTGGTCAACATTTGTTGATTAATACATTCAATTTCATTTAATGCACTTTAATATTCTTCTTCTTCTTCTCCTTTTCATTTTTGATCAATGAGTTAAAGATTGGTGGTTAGCATTGATTAGGGAGGTTTAATCTTCCTTGATTCAAATCTAATTCATCTTGATCTTGGATCAAGTGAATGGCTTTGCATTAAGGATAAATTGCTTTCTAAATCATGCAAAAGACCTAAATCAATACAAGATCATTTCCATCTTCTTTTTGGCATGGCAAGTTGTTGGAGTTTGATTCACTAATCAAGACCTCTAACTTGTGTTGTTGCCTACATTATTATTGACCGGCCTCAGATAGTTGTGACTTCTACATAAGTCCAATTACAATTGCTTAACATATCGCTAAATTTTCCTTATGGCACATTAACTACTAACACTAACCATTAACTATTAACATTTAATTCTTGCACTTTACTTTTATACAATTTACTATTCTTGTACATATTATTCATTTGCTTTTCCCCCTTTGCTCACTTGAGCACATGTTTATGTTAATGCAATTTGCGTTTTGCTCACTTGAGCACATAATTGTGTATATATCTTTGTGCTTGTGTTTTGTTTTGATTATTGTGGACCAAATGCAAAGAAATGGACAAATGGACTTAGTTTCTAGGACTTTCCCTATGCAAATTGGAGTAAAAGGACCTTAATGTTGAAGATGGACTAGAAGGACCAAACCTCTACACTCACTCTTGTCCATTCTTGATTTACTTCATGGAATTTTTGATATGTGTGCTTTTGTGATAGGGGATCCTATGTGAGCTCAAATTGAAGAACCTTTGCCATTGTTCATCCAAAGTGAAAGATACAAGAGACATTGGAGATCTTCTAAGAGCTTGTTTGATTATGTTGATTGCTTGAGCTTACTATTATTTTGCTTGCATATTCCAAAGGATGGGAGCTACTTGGATCATCAATATGATCTCAAGAGAGGAACTCCATTTGTGGTCTTGTTTCTTATCCCTTATCTCTTGTATGATTAGGACCTTAGCCATTCTTCTTCTTCCCTCCACTCTAACCCAAGCCAAAACTTTTGTGCAAACATTTAACACTTGTTTTCAAACATTAGAAACCTAAGCCTTATGCTTTTGATTTTCAAATTTTCTTTTCATAACACTTATTTTTGAATTGAACTTCTAAGTTAACTTTGACCATATTTTATACATACTTTTCATTGGTAAATATAACCCATTCAAATACTTTTTTGGGGTTTCAATGGCCACTCACTTAATAAAAACTTTTTCATAACCTTTAGCTATTAGGTTTGAGTTATCCTTGAGGTAGATGTAATACTCACCTGTATCCTTAGTGATGGACAAAGAGTCTTCCATGCTTATTATAGGGTTAACCCCTCACTAGCATGTTGAAGCTATCCTCACATGGTGGATTTATGGTTTTAGGTTGAGTTTTCTCCCTTGGATAACAAAAGACCTTGAGGCTTTTGGACCAATCAATTCACCAACTCATTTTGAGATTTTTACCCCGAACTACGAGGTTTTGATCCTAATCTTTTTAAGATGGTACGTAGGCAATGGGTTTATCCATCCAAACACAAAATGTAAATAACTTGTATATTCTCTTCTCATCTCTTCAATCATGTTTGCACAAATAAGTTTTCACAAAATACCAACCTTACAACAAGTATGAAAAGGGCTCCCTAGGAGTACCTAGGATGTTTTGGGTGCTTAAAACCTTCCCATTGCATAACTAACCCCCTTACCCCGATCTCCGACATTTTTACTAGTTTTTGATTCGATAAAACTTTTAGGTTTTTGTTCGCTTTCTAACCATTCCTTTGGATAAATAGAAGTGCGGTAGCGACTCGACTTGTATGGTTTACCTTGGATTTAGGCGATATCTCTAATGGTAACGAATACCCCGCTACAGGAAGGACCTCTTCGGTAAATCTGCTGCTGAGCTGTGCCTCGTGCCAAATGTCATGATTCCCGTCAAGTTCAAAGTGCCTGACTTTGAAAAGTACAAAGGAAACACTTGCCTGCTCAGCCATCTTGTGATGTACGCATGCATGATGTCAACTCAGACTGACAACGATCAACTCCTCATCCACTACTTCCAGGACAGCCTGTCCGGTGCCGCATTGAGGTGGTATATGGGCTTGGATAGTGTGAATATTTGCTCCTTTAACAACCTTGGTGAAGCTTTTGTCAAGCAGTATAAGTATAACGTTGATATGGTTGCCGATAGAGACCAACTGAGGGTTATGTCCCAGAAGGAGAAGGAAACATTCAAGGAGTACGCCCAGAGGTGGCGTAAATTGGCTGCACAGATTGTTGCCCCGCTCGAAGAGAAGGAAATGATGAAGATCTTTCTCAAGACTTTAAGCTCTTTCTACTACGAGCGGATGATAGCTAGCGCTCCCTCTAACTTCACCGAGATGGTGAACATGGGGATGCGACTAGAGGAAGGAGTCAGGGAAGGACGCCTGACCAGAGAAGAAGGCTCTTCTACCAAACGTAATGGGGCATTTGCCAAGAAGAAAGATGGAGAAACACATGCTGTGTCTTCCCATATTAAACAAAGAAGACCCTCTCTGAAGAGGAAGACTGTGCGCCCATCCAGTAACCAGCACCAGGTGGCTCACATAGCACATGCCTTCAGGGAAAATCAACATTATCAGCATCAGAACCAGCAACAACAACATCAACAGTATCAACAACAACAGCATCGTCCGCAACAGCAGGCCTACCAGCCTCGAAACAACAATCAAACCAGCACTAGCTATGATAGGAAGAGGGTCACTTTTGATCCTATTCCAATGACTTATGCAGAGGTATATCCTTCATTGATTGAAAGGAAGTTGATTTCTCTACGTGACCCACCTGCTGTACCGACCAACCCTCAGTGGTGGTACAAGCCCAAGCTTCATTGTGTTTGTCATTCCGGTGCTCCCGGACATGATGTGGAAAACTGTTATCCTCTCAAGACCAAGGTTCAGGACCTTGTCAGAAGCGGGATATTATTTTTTGAGGACGTAGGTCCTAATGTAAAGAAGAACCCATTGCCCGAGCATGGGAAATCTGCTGTTAACATGGTTCAGGGTTGCCCTGGAAAGTACAAGGTCCGATATGTCAGCCATATCAGACAATCTTTGGTCGAGATGCACAAACTGTTATGTGGGTATAGTCATTATGAGCATGACCATGACAGTTGCCGTGTATGCACTATCAATGAGAGGGGATGCCGTCAAGTCAGGAAAGACATCCAAGAAGTGCTGGATCAGGGTGTGATCGAGATACTTCAAAATCGTGATGAGGATGGACTTAATGTTATATCCCCTATCTTCAGAATACCTGAGCCTGTTGTTGTCAGATATGATGGCAACAAGAAGAAGGCCTCTCCTACTCTCGTTATCAAGCCAGCTGGCCCTGTCCCTTACTCTTCAGGCAGAGCTGTTCCCTACAGATATAATGCGGTTGCATTAGAAGATGGGAAGGAGGTGCCTTTGCCCTCCACTTCTGTTACAAGTATTTCTGATGTCAGTGGTATGACCCGCAGTGGTCGTGTTTTCTCGGTGCCGCCGAAACCCCAGGTTGACATGAGAAGAATTGATGTTGTTGATAATGCAGCCCGTCCTGTGGGGACTTCTTCTTCTTCTCCAAATCCGGCACTTGTTGTTGATAAATCTACTAAAGCTCTTGTCCCTGTTGGCCAAAATGGCATATTGAGAGAGGACTGTGATGAGATGCTGAGGCTTATCAAGAGGAGCGAGTATAATGTTGTTGATCAGCTGCTTCAAACTCCATCAAAGATATCTGTCCTATCTTTGCTGATGAATTCTGAGCCACACCACGAAGCTTTGCAGAGGGTATTGGACGTGACATACGTGGATCACGATGTCATAATAGAACAGTTTGATAGCATTGTTGCAAACATTACTGCTTATAATAACTTGAGCTTTTGCGATGTTGATCTTCCCAAAGAGGGAAAAGACCACAATTTGGCTCTACACATTTCCATGAACTACAAGGATGATGCTTGTCTAATGTGCTGGTAGACATAGGATCATCGCTAAATGTGTTGCCAAAATCCACTCTGGCGAAACTTTCATACCAGGGGCCTCCCATGAGGCAGAGTGGAGTGGTTGTGAAGGCTTTTGATGGATCCAGAAAGACTGTGATTGGCGAGGTTGAGCTCCCAATCAAGATTGGACCTAGTGATTTCCATATCACTTTTCAGGTCATGGATATCCACCCATCATATAGCTGCTTACTTGGCAGACCATGGATTCACAAGGCAGGCTCCGTGACATCCACCCTACACCAAAAGTTGAAGTTCGTCAAGAACAAGAAGTTGGTGGTGGTAGGGGGAGGGAAGGCTCTCTTGGTAAGACATTTGTCTTCCTTTTCTTATATAGATACTGAGGATGAGGTTGGAACGCCGTTCCAAGCCTTATCTATTGCTGAGCCTTCTAAGAAAGGAACTTCTTCATTTGCATTCTAAGAAAGCCTTATGATGCGAAGTTGGCCATTGAGCATGGCACAACTACTGGTTTAGGACAAATGATTAAGCTGGAAGACAAAAAATCCCGGGCTGGCATAGGGCACTCTTCAGGCACTTTCAATGAGCGCGGTTTGTTTCAGAGTGGTGGTTTCATCCACACGGTCGAACACCAGGAAGCTGCTGCTATAGTAGAAGATGATGTAGAGGAAGATTCTGGAAACTTTGTCATCCTTGGAGGAGTCTGCAATAATTTGGTCGCTGTTGATGTTCCAACAGTTGTCCATAAGTCCACGTAATGTTTATTTTGTTTAAAAACCCTTCTCCCATGCCAAAAGGAGAAGTGATGACATTGTTGGCACATTAATACAATGATATTCATTCAATAATTACATGTTAAATGTTTGTTTCTTTTCCAAATTATTTTCACTTTTTGCTTTTTTGCATGAAATTGGTGATCACTAAAAAACCCTAAAAAGAGAATAAAATCAATCTTTTCATCTGCATAATGATTTGCCTTGTTTGAATTCTAAAATCTCTTTTATATCCAAAATCATTATGCAGGTTGATCAAACTCATTGAACATAATGATCCAACACCATCTCCCAACTTTGAGTTCCCTGTATTTGAGGCAGAAGAAGATGATGTTGAAGAGATTCCTGATGAGATCACCCGTCTGCTTGAGCATAAAGAGAAGATCATTCAGCCGCATCTTGAGAATTTGGAAACAATCAACTTGGGGTCTGAAGATTGTGTTCGCGAAGTGAAGATTGGGGCACTCCTGGAAGAGTCTGTGAAGAAGGGGTTGATTGAGTTGCTACGAGAATATGTCGACGTCTTTTCCTGGTCATATGAAGACATGTCTGGTCTGGATACTAATATCGTGCAACATTTCCTGCCTTTAAAGCCTGAGTGTGTGCCTGTGAAGCAGAAGCTCAGAAGAACTCACCCTGATATGGAAGTGAAGATTAAAGAAGAAGTTCATAAGCAAATTGATGCGGGGTTTCTGGTGACTTCTACATATCCTCAATGGGTAGCCAATATTGTGCCTGTGCCTAAGAAAGTTGGAAAAGTCTGAATGTGTGTGGATTACCGTGACTTGAATAAAGCTAGTCCGAAAGATGATTTTCCTCTAGCACACATTGATATGTTGGTAGATAATACAACTAAATTCAATGTCTTCTCATTTATGGACGGATTTTCCGGTTATAGCCAGATAAAAATGGCACCCGAGGATATGGAGAAGACAACATTCATCATACCTTGGGGAATATTCTGTTATCGAGTGATGCCCTTCGGTTTGAAGAACGTCGGAGCCACATATCAATGAGCTATGACTACCTTGTTTCACGATATGATGCACAAGGAGATCGAGGTATATGTTGATGATATGATTGCGAAGTCGAAAACGGAAGTTGAACATGTAGAGCACTTGTTGAAGCTTTTTCAGCGTTTGAGGAAGTACAAACTCCGTCTGAATGCGAACAAGTGCACATTTGGAGTCCGTTCCGGCAAGTTATTGGGCTTTATTGTCAGTGAAAGAGGTATTGAAGTTGATCCTACCAAAGTCAAAGCAATACAAGAGATGCCTGCGCCAAAAACTGGGAACCAAGTCCGAAGTTTTCTTGGCCGCTTAAATTATATTTCCAGATTTATATCTCACATGACTGCCACATGTGCGCCAATATTCAAGCTCCTCCGGAAAGATCAGTATCTTGATTGGACCGAGGATTTCCAGAAGACCTTTGACAGTATCAAAGAGTATCTGTCTGAGCCTCCGATTTTGTCTCCACCTATTGAAGGAAGACCATTGATTATGTACTTAACTGTTCTTGAAGACTCTATGGTTTGTGTATTGGGTCAGCAAGATGAATCAGGGAAGAAAGAGTATGCTATATACTATCTGAGTAAGAAGTTCACTGATTGTGAGTCTCGATACTCAATGCTTGAGAAGACATGTTGTGCTTTGGCTTGGGCTGCTAAGCGCTTACGCCAGTATATGTTGAATCATACGACTTGGTTGATATCCAAAATGGATCCAATCAAGTATATCTTTGAGAAGCCTGCTTTAACTGGGAGGATTGCCCATTGGCAGATGTTGTTGTCTAAGTATGATATTGAGTATCGAGCTCAGAAGGCTATTAAAGGTAGTATCTTGGCTGACCACTTGGCACATCAACCAATTGAGGATTATCAGTATGTTCAGTACGATTTCCCTGATGAGGAGATTTTGTATTTGAAAATGAAAGATTGTGATGAGCCTATGATCGATGAAGGGCCAGAACCTAGTTCCCGATGGGGTATGGTGTTCGATGGCGCTGTAAATCAATATGGAAATGGTATTGGGGCAATGATTATTACTCCTTAGGGCACACATTTTCCTTTTACATCAAGGCTAACTTTCAAATGCACGAATAATATGGTGGAGTATGAGGCTTGTATTATGGGTTTAGAAGAGTGTATTGATCTTAGGATCAAGCATCTTGATGTTTATGGTGATTCGGCCCTTGTTATTAATCAAATTAAGGGTAAATAGGGGACGAATCAACCTGGCCTCATCCCATATAGAGATTATGCGAGGAGGATTTCAACGTTCTTTACTGAAGTTGACTTCCATCACATTCCTCGAGATGAGAATCGGATGGTAGATGCTCTTGCTACACTTGCTTCAATGATTATGGTGAAATTCTGGAATGAAGTCCCCAATATTACTGTGATGCGCTTGGATAGACTAACTCATGTATTTGCAGTTGAAGATGTGAAAGATGATAAGCCATGGTATTATGACATCAAATATTTTCTTCAGAGTCACATTTACCCGCCCGGGGTATCTATTAAAGATAAGAAGACTTTGAGAAGATTATCTGGCAGTTTTTACCTCAATGGTGAGGTGCTTTATAAGAGGAATTTTGACATGGTTTTGCTCAGATGCGTGGATAGACACGAAGCAGACCTGTTGATGACTGAAGTCCATGAGGGTTCATTTGGTACTCATTCCAATGGACATGCCATGGCAGAGAAGATGTTGAGAGCAAGCTACTATTGGCTGACAATGGAGTCTGACTGCTGCAAATATGTGAAGAAATGTCACAAGTGTCAGATTTATGCGGATAAGATTCATATTCCCCCGACACTTCTGAATGTTATTTCATCACCATGGCCTTTCTCTATGTGGGGAATTGACATGATTGGCATGATAGAGCCAAAGGCGTCGAACGGTCACATGTTTATTCTCGTAGCAATTGTGACCATGCAGGTGGTTGTGAAGTTTATCAAGAATCAACTCATACGCCGTTATGGTGTGCCAGATAAGATCATTACTGATAATGGATCTAACTTGAACAACAAGATGATGAAAGATTTTTGTAGTGAGTTCAAGATTGCCCATCATAATTCTTCTCCTTACAGACCCAAGATGAATGGGGTTGTTGAAGCTGATAATAAGAACATCAAGAAGATCATTCAGAAGATGGTTGTTACGTACAAAGATTGGCATGAGATGCTGCCATTTGCTTTGCATGGCTATCGTACATCTGTCCGCACTTCAACAGGGGCTACCCCTTTCTCCCTAGTATATGGCATGGAGGTTGTGCTCCCTGTAGAGGTGACCTCGTTATGACCAACTGAATTTGATTGAAGAGAAGAGATTGGCTGCCATGTGTCATGGTCAGTTATATCAACAAAGGATGGAGAAAGCCTTTGATAAGAAGGTAAAGCCTCGTGTGTTCCGAGACGGTGACCTCATGGTCAAGAAAGTTTTGTCTTTCGCGCCTGATTCCAGGGGCAAGTGGACTCCAAACTATGAAGGTCCATATGTTGTTAAGAGAGCCTTTTCAGGCGGCACTTTGATACTTACAACTATGGATGGGGAGGATTTCACTCGTCCTGTGAATTCAGATGCAATCAAGAAATACTTCGCCTAAAATAAAAACAGAATAGCTCGCTAAGTTGAAAACCCGAAAGGGCGACTTAGGCAAAAATGAGCGTCTCCGTGGATTGAAAACCCGAAAGGGCGATCCAGGCAAAAGTTAGAGACATGAAAAAAAAGAATATATATATCCCGCTAGATTGAGTACCTCACCCTGAAGCAATCTAGGCAAAAATTAGGGATTTGGCAAGTAACGGCATCTTGACAAGATTTTGTTCTACAACTGTCATCTGTCAAAGAATCTCGATCAGTCATCATCAGCTGAAGCTTCAAATGCATTGGATTCAGAGTTGGTGGAGAAATGGTCATTATGTTCAATGTAGCATTTTTTTCTAATATATATCACCAATTTCAATTTGTAAAGATCCATGGAGTCTTGCCATTTGCAGACTACCATTCTATCAAATAAATTTGAACCTTTATCTAATTCTTTGCACTCTTATTTGTTTCTGCTTAACAAATGTTTGCATGTTTTAATTGATAAATATCATTGTTTTAAACAAATAAAGTTTTTATAAACTGTTTTTAAACAAAGTGAACATTCACAATGACTGAAAGGATGAAATGGAAAGTCTTCAGTGCTCTCCCAAGGATAGTATGATCTCCAAAAGGGTAAGGCATTTGTTCAGGTTCCTAGCATCTATACGCAAAAAAAGATAATGCACCACCAAATTCCCCAGAGAGTTTGGAGTTTTGGTCTCGGTCTTCTAACTCCCCGGTGAGTCTGGGTCTAACATCTGTGTTTTATCAAATATATGGTTGTCATCCCTTGTGTGGATTGATCTTAAAATCCCTTATAAATTGATAAAAATTGATATGCTTTCTGTTTTCGAGGAAGTTGGTCTTTCCCTCATTGTGATTGGAAATCTCCCGCAGATTGAGTAGAAATTCCCAACATGAGTTGGAAATTTTCAGCGGGTTGGTTTGTAGCTTATCCCCGGCGGATTTGCGTACTTTTTTCCCCCCAGCAAGTTTTGCTTACCACTCGTCCTCAATAGGTTTGCTCTCATTAGACTTCCTCCAGTTGGGTCGCCAACAGGTTATCCCCAGTATGATCGCCAACAGTCTTTCCCTAGTGGAGTTGCCTGATCAGAGCATAGTATATTTGCTTCCTCCTTCTTGGATAACTTCCTCCTAGCAGGGCTGGTGTTGAAGATGTTTATTTCCTTCCCCCAGCGGAGCAATGGTTCCCTTTTCCTCGGCAGTGATGTTTCTCCAGCAGATATGAGGATATTTGTTGATTATTGGAACGTCTGTTTGGTGGTTGTCCCCACAGAGTTTCATATCTTTCCATGATAAGTTCCCTAGTAAAGTTGCTTCTACGATGGATCTTATCCGTATTGAGTTCCCTGGCAGTGGCTCTGTAGCTTCCCCAACTGACTTTATCTAATCCTATTTCGGTGTTGGAACTTCGAGAAAGATGTGTTATTTCCTTCCCCAGTGGAGTGATTGGTTCCTTCTCCACAGCAGAGATATTCCTTCAATGGTTAGAAGTGAATATTTGATTGATGTGTTTCTGTTTGGTGGTTGCTCCCCACAGAATTTTGTATCCCTTGATAAGATCCCCAGTAGAGTTCTTCTATGAATGATCTTATACATATCTCTGCGTACTGCTGGAAGATCCTTAGCTTTGGTAGTTGTGATCCTATGGCTGATCCCCAACAGCGGTCTCTGGTACCCAGTGATCCTGCTTGTTCCCCTAGAATTAGTCTTGATCCCCGACAGCGACTTTCTTTGGTCCTCAGCTGTGATTGGCGTTTTCTGGTATTTGTTGCTCCCCACCAGATTGGATTTTCTCCGGTGGGTTTGGGTTTACTCTTTTTGAGATGTTGTACCGGATGTCTGTCCATTGATTCTTGGACCTGTTTGTGTTAGATATGTCTGTTTGTCACCATTAATCATACATAAACCATGCATATACATGCATAATCATAGCATTCAGATTATTCATGTTGCATTCTTTGCCATATATCTTTGCTGGTTATCTCCAGCTATTTGGTGATACATATTTCCCCAAGCAGATGTCGGTGTCTGATCTCTCCATATAGAGTCAGCCATATAGGGCAAAAAGTGTCTATCTTTCCTTCACATCCCCACTGAGTTATGTCCTCGTGGATGATTATTGTTTCAGTTTCCTCCCAAAATATGTATTGGGAAGGAATTACTCCCCTGAGTTGTATCCTCATTGGGTTGAGTCTTGTTTCATTGTGTCTCTCTAGTTTGTTCCTAGATTGACTCCTCCTTGTTGTCCCCCCTACAGTTCCCTGTGGTTCAGGTGATCAATTGCTTAGTAAACAGTAATTGTTCATTCTCCCCCAGTGGATTTCTTTGGCCTTCTGCGCAGTAACCGGTAGTTGTAAGTCCTATTTATGTTGTTTTCTACCCAGTAACCGGTAGTTGTAAACCCCATTTTGTCCCCTGCAGAGTTAATCCCTGATTTTTGTTCGTCCTAACTGACGACAGGTATTCTCTTCTGTGGTTTTCTACCCAGTAACCGGTAGATGTAATCCCCTCTTTGTTGGTTATCTTTATCCAATATTCGGTATTAATATTACTTCATTTTTTTGAGTATACCACCCAGTAACCGGTGATATATCTCTTGGATAATTGCTCTGATCAAGCAATTTATCCCCAGCGAGTCGTCTTTCATTTACCCTTGTTTGGTAATGATTGTTTCTCCCTTTTTATTGGTCATCATTTTATACTCAGTAACCGGTATCTCGATGTCCTTTCTTTTCGGTCGGTTATCCTTTATTAACCCAGTAACCGATTGTGGATAATCTTCCATGCGAGTATGTTATCTACGTTCTGACGGTAATAGATAATGTATCTCATGCGCTCTTCAGTCGAAGTCTTTTCCTTCCCCAGTTGAGTAAGATTCACATTTCCTTGTGGAATCGAATGCCCATCCTGTAATTGAGTTCGCTTTTTCAGTCCTCCTTTCGGATGATGAGTGTCTTGGAAGTATTCCCCAATTCATGCCTGGTCGGTCACCTATTATACGCCCAGTAACCGGTATCCCTGGTGTTCCTTCCTTTCTGCTCCCTATTACGAATTTTTGTCCCCTGTGGAGTCAGATTTTCCTGAGTCGAAATATACCTTTTAGGTCTTTCTCAGATGTTTCGGACGATTGATATCTCTCACCCTTATACCGATCTTAGCGTGTTGTTCTCTCACCCTTATACTGGTGTCTTGATCACATGTCTCTTTGAGTTTATTACCCAGTAACCGGTAATACCTCGCTTTTTTTCCTCAGCTGAGTCCTTTGTGGACGTCCCCGCCTGAGTCCGGATTTTTATCCGAAGTATCCTTTGTGGATAGTTTTGATGTATTGGCATATTCCCTAATGCATGCATGTTTGCGTCAGCTCGAGTCTTTCCATTGACTTATTTTCATGGAATCCCTTCGTGTCTCCCAGCAAGTTTTAAGTCGTGACCTGCTCACGCATTTTATTCCCCTTATCCCCTCAGAGTCTCTGTCTCCCTAGTGAGTGTATCACTCCTTTGGGTTTTCAGTTTCGCTTGATTTCTTTTTCCTTTGTGGACACATATCCCCACAGAGCATTAATTTTTGCATACATGCATCTGCATCATGAGGTCTCTTAGGGACCAAAATTCGTCTCTTTGTTATTATTTAACCCCATTCTACCTCGTCGAGACGAAGATTTTAACCTTCATATCTCCGGCTAGAATGACCTTAAATAGGGGCATCTGTAAGACCCTAATTTTGACCCTAAGATCCCTCTTGGCATCATATCATTGCTCTTTGCATCTTGCCTCAAGGATCATCGCATCTTGGCTCCTTAACCCTTGGGTTGGGACTAGTGTGGGTTAGTTTGAGACCACCAAGCATTCTTGAGTTGTATATTATTGCTTTTCTTATTTTGTTTACTAACCAAAAGCACAAAAATATGTCACTAACATCTTTTGTTTTGAAGCTTAAGCAGTCATGTGATTCAAGGCTCCTAGGAGACCCCTATGCCCATTGAAGTGGCCAGATGAAATTGAAAGCCAACATGACAATGGTTCCCAAAGCTCTCAATCATCATATATGCCTCCCAAGTATCTCAATTGGTCAATTTGATCAAGATAAACCAAAGGGCTTAAGGATTGTTTCCCCAGGGAAACCCTAATTCAACTATATGTTGACTGTGCCTTGCTCATGAAGCAACCTCAACCTATAATCAAATACAATCAAGGTAAGTTCTTTAATTTATAATTTTATGCATATATGAGCTTATGTGAGTGTCCTCAATCATTAATTCATCAAGATTTGAAGTTTTGACTTTGAGAAGTTGATCAGTCAATTCATCTGGCTATTTTGAAATCCACTGAGACCTAACTTTTAATATGGTTGTCAAATGAAGATAACCCCAAGAGAAAAAATTTTCTTGAGAACCATATGAACAACTTTAATTTTCATCAAAAATCCATTTGAAACTTGGAAGGTCATCATTCATTTCAAAACATTATAGGTCATTTTGACTGAAACCCTAATTTTTGGTCAACTTCCCAAGGACATAACTCCTTCATTTTTTATGATTTTGAGGTGGGACAAAGTGAATTGGAAAGTTTACGATGTCTAATTAAATTTTTATGTTGGAAAAAATTTCATAATCCTAAAATAAACACATGTGATAATACGAAACATTATAAGTCACTTTGGACCAAAGTCATTGAAATGTGAAAAAGTCTAACTTCAAGTGCCCATAACTTTCTCATCAAAAATCCAAATGATGCAAACTTTAAGTCCAATTTGATTGCCTTAAAAAGATATACAACTCTTTCGTTGGAGGTTTTGTCATTTGAGGCTTTCATCATTGAAACAGAAGGGCTTGAAGTTGGCTCATGTTTGAATTTTCCAATTGGCATTTTCGAAGAGGTGAAGTTTTGTGATCATTTATAGAAACTAAGTGAAATCTTTGTGCACAAGCTAATGCATTGCAATATGCACGTCCAAACCATCTCATAGTCATTTCAGCTTGCATTTGCAATTGGTTTTGAGCCTCACATGCGCTTGTACAGGCCATGCATGGAGAACCCAAGTTCATGCACACGATTTGTTCACACACCTTGCATCAGCTATGGCTATAAATAGAAGCTTCATTTCATTCAATTGGCAACCTGAAGGCGCCTAAAACTCTGCTGCACTGATTCCCTAACCTCTCACCAAAGGAATTTGCAATTTCACTTTCATTTTTCAAGTTTGATTTTCAACAACATCAGTTGATTATCATCACTAATTCCTAAGCTTAGCTCTCATACTAAGCAACCATATCAAGCTGCAAAAGATTGGTTAAATTGTGCTCTTGAAAGCTGCTCTACAAAGGTTTATTCTCCAACTATTTTCCTCCGAATCTCTTTGAATACTGTGCACTGCTTGGTTTGGTTGGTATTTCTGAAGTCCTCATGTGAGAGGCAATTGATTTGTGGTTTAAATTTTGAGAATTGGTTAACTTCAGATTAAACACCTCATTTTTCAATCTCAGATTTCTTCCTCCATAAGAATCTTGAGAAGAAACTAAGGTCACAGGGGTGATGTACATCACCCCAGCTTCCGAATGGTATATGGATCGCGTGCTATGGTTGAGGTTTGAAAACCTGCAACTGGTGGCCGGATTATGGCTTCTCACCAGAGAAGACGGTGGTTTCCACCACTGTCCCCACGCGTCCAAACCTTGGCCCTTGGATGATGAGTCTCAGATCTAATCTTGGTTGTTGATTGTTATGACTTATTTTAATGCTGGATGCCACGTTGTTGACTAATGCATACCATACGTGCGCGCTTCTTGTTCCTTGGATCAGCCACGTCAATTAATGAGCGCTGATCCAAGCGCTGTGGATTTTTCTATTTTCTGAATTTTCATTTTAATTTCATTTATTCTATTTTATTTTAAAAATTCATAACTTCTTCATTTGGAATCAAAAAAATATGGGACCAATTGCAAATTTTTTATCTTAAATTCTAGTTTCATAAAATGATTTTTAATTATTTTTGTGATTCCATTTAATATTTTTTGTGAATTATTTCATTTCTGGTTGTTTTTAATTCATTTAAAATACTTTTTGATATTCAAAAATGCCAAAAATATTTTCTTAACATCTTTGGATGATGATGAATCTATGAAAAATATTCTCATCAATTTCTTCATTGATTTGAGATTTATTTGAGATTTTAGTCCAATTATGTTTAAAATTAGTTTCTGTTTTTAATTCTAGGCGAAGTATTTCTTGATTTGAGATTTATTTTAGTCCAATTATGATTTGATTTGAGATTTTAAATTGAGATTTGAGATTTATTTAAGATTTTAGTCCAATTTATTCTCATCAATTTCTTTGTTTTTAATTGTTTAAAATTAGTTTCTATTTTCAAAAAATATTGAGAAAATTTGTCAAACCTTGTTTGACCTTGTTAGACTTATGATGATCCAATTGGACTTATCCAAGTTGATTTGAATTGGATTTGAAGTTTGACCTTTATTTGTTCATTTTATTTCATATATTATTTTAATTCCAAAAAATACCAAAAATATGTTTGACCTTTCTTGACCTTTAATCTTCATTTCACTTTTGTTTACCATTGATTGATGTTGATTCCATTCATGTTTGATCAATATGTTTTAGTTATGTCATTTGAATTTCTATTTTTGTACATTCCATTTCCATCTTCATCTTCTTCTTTTTCTTTTGACCAATGAGTTAATGATTTGTGGTTAGCCATGACACATGAGAGGCTTAACCTTCTTTGATCCAAATCAAATTCATCTTTATCAAAGATCAAGTGAATTGCTTTGTGTCCAAGATAGGTTGCTTCTTGGTCAAACAAAAAACCTAAAATCCATACAAGGTCATTCTTCTTTTCTTTTGGCATGGCAAGTTATAGGAGTTTGGCTTACTAGTCATGATCTCTAACTTGTGTTTATTTTCCTATAGTTTTATTGACCGGCCTCAAATAGGCGTGGCTACTACATTAGTTCACTTACGATTGCTTAACATAGCGCTAAATTACCTTATGGCACACTAACACTAACTACTAATTACTAACTTTTAATTCAAGCATTTAATTCTAGCAATTTACTTTAATGCAATTTAATTTCTTGCTCATTTATTCATATTGTCTTCTTTCCCTTTGCTCACTTGAGCTCATGTTTATGTTTATGCCATTTGCCTTTTGCTCACTTGAGCACATTATTGTGTATATACTATTGTCTTGTGTTTGTTTGTCTTTGTTTGTGTGAACCAATGTAAAAGGAGAAAGGACTTAAAATTAGAACCTTACCTATGCTTAATGGAGTTTCAAGAGAAACTAGGCCTCATGCCTTTAGAATGCTAAACATGTTGAAGAGCAACTAGGCCTCATGCCTTTAGAATGCTTAATCTTGAAGTTAAATTGAAAGGACCCTATTCTAAACTCACTCTTGTCCATTTCTTTCTATTGCATTGTGGAACTTTTTGATTTGTTTGTTCTTGTGTAAAAGGGACACCAAACTTGAGCTAATTAGAAGGACCATTGTCATGAACATAAAAAATGAGAGAGACAAGTCCATTTGGAAGATTCTAGGAGCTAGTGTAGCACCTCAAATTTGCACCTATCATTGTACATACATTCTCATATTAGGTCATAGCATAACATGGTCCACTGCATAGCATTGCATTGTCCCATCTGCCTCAAGTACAAGATCATCAGGAGAATTAGGTCAAACTGATCAGGAGATCAGTCAACCAAGCAAGCAAATGTGTTTCTCATTGAGCCAAGGCCCTAGGGTTGGTCCAACATGTTCACATGACTTGGGGATCCATTTGAAGTGTTTAGGTCAAAGATTGGATGTTCAGAAGTCATCAGTCAATGCACAGTTTGCCAGAAACCCTAAAAAGTCAAACTTGGTCAACTGTGTCTGATTTTATGGTTGGATTTGGTTTGAGAGGTCTCATTCATGTCCATATAGTCTTCATATATCATGTCAAACACCATCATGGAAGAATTTGAAGCCAGATCAGAAATTTCCAAAAAGGGAAACTTGACCTGTAACTGAAATTTACCAAAAATGGAAAGTCTTGATCCTCAAACTTACATCATGATACAAGCTTCAAATGAATTTTTGCCCAACATTAAAGTTGAAGATCTTGTTCTCCCATTTCCAAAAAGTCCAAGAACACTCAATTCCCATGTATGGTTGGCAAGTTATGATCAATTCATTTTCAAAAATTCTTGAACTTCAAAAGGCCATATCTCCCAAACCATTTGGCCAAATTTGGTGGGGTTTTTTCCTACAAGTCACATTTGATCCCCTCTTTCCAAATATGTAACCCTCATGCACCAAAACATCATGGATCAAAATGGCATTTTTTGACTTACTTGAATTAATTTCAAGTGAAGTGAAATTTTGACCTTTTAAAATAACCATTTGTAATCACTTTGGCCATTCAAATATGTTCAGAAATCATATTTTGGTCATGTTACAAAGTCATTTTCGTGCAGTACACACAGCCATTCCTAACTTGCTTGAAAATTGGCCAAAAGTACATTTTTCACCAACTCCATCCCACCTTTTCATGGACTGTGATTTGTACCCTTAAACAGAGTATTTAAACATCATTTTTCTGCTAAATGAAACCCTAGCAGCCACCATTTGAAGACAGAAAAAATCCTCTCTCCCAAAAAACCTCATTTCTGAACTATTGAGCTTTTCTCCAAAAAACTCCAAAAGCATTCGAGCCCTGGTCCTTGCATCATCATATATCATCATTCAGGAAGCAGTTTTGGAGCATCATTCTTGACTGTAGGCCAAGGAACCACAGCTGCATTAACAGCCACCCTTCCATGGCAGAGTTGGTGTCGAGCAAAACCAAGCATTCTTGAGCTGGAAACCTTCCACCATTCACTTATTGGAGCTTGGACCTTCACCTGTTTTAAGCATTTGGAGCCAAATAACAACTGAAGCAGCCACTGTCATCCAACTTGGTAAAATTTCGACTTGCACTATTCTCTAAACCATGCCATGCTTTAGGTAGGCCTTGTTTCGCTGATTCTAATGAACCTTAAATCACTAAAAATGATTGAGTATTGAGTGAGTAATTTGGTTTTAAAGATTGATGTTCAAATGATGTTTTGTTTGATTCTTCCATATGAGCTCGAATTAATGTAAATGGTTGTTGGAATATTATTGTGCATTGCTTGTTGGTTCTATTGATGTGTTGGTTGCTCATTTCTGGAAAAATATTTTTTCACGATTTCATGAAGGTGATGAATGTTCACTGTAGCATGAACGAACCCTAGCTTTGCCCAGAATTTTCGTGTTTGGTTGTTGTTGTTTTGTTTCTGTGCATGATGTTACTGTACCATCGCCCCATGACCAATCAGAACATTTCCCTGGCTGAGCTTAAACGCGGCGTTTTGTTTAGTTGGGCCTGTAATTGCAAAAATGCCATCGGTCCCATTATTTTAAATTAATTCATTTTATTAGTTCAATGTTTATTGCATTTTTGTTCCACAACTTACAAAATTCATAATTCAATCATTTTTGATCCAAAATTCATGGGAATTTATGCATTGTGTTCATCTTGATGTCTAGTATTTTATCATGATTTTTCAGAATTTTTTGCATGGTCGAATTTAAAATGGTATTAGGGTTTGTGACATGTATGCATAGTTTGTACCTTTTACCAAAACCTTTGTGAAATAGTCATGCATCATCCATTTGATCTGAATTTTTTTGTGCACAAACTAGACACATTCATGTTTATTTTGATGTAAAGTTTGTGAATTTATCTTATCTGGATTGTGAGTTGTGAATTTTTGAAGTAGGGTGTGACAATTTGTGTCACACCATTGATGTGTAACTTGTTGATTTTTGATACCATACTTTTTGACCTCCAATTGATCTGATTTTTTGCATGAACCTACTCTTGTATGTCTAGTTCACATAGAATTTTTCTTGGAATTATTTGAGGCATTTCCTAATTGTTTGAGATTTTCTCCCCTGTTTGACCAAAATGTTGACCTCATGTGATGCATGTTGCCATTTCATTTATGAAATTCTCATACTTTATTAGATGGACATGAAATTTTACATGAGATAACTAGACATCCTAAGCTTTGCCATGGTTTTAGTCCCACTCATTTATCATATGCCATCTCTGATTTATGAATTTTTCAAGTTGATGCATGTTTGGTTGACTTCTTTGAGCATGTTCAAAATTGATTTGACTTTCTGATTTTCATTGACTGCCTTCCACTTGTCCAAATGAGATGAAATTTTACATGCTTACTATGCTATGTGTTGTGATTGATCATGATTTATTTGGTAATTTTTGGAAATGTTTGAGTTGACTTCTGATGCAAGTCTTTCTGTTGACTTCTATGAACTCTCATTTGCCATGCTTTGACTTCTTTTGCTCATGAAATGATGATGATGCATGATATGAACATGAACCCAATTGGGATTGTTTCTTGATTGATTAAACATGATTTTGAATGCTTGCCCCTTTGCTGTTTTGACTTTTTCACTCCTTTTTGACCCTAGGCTTGCCCTAGTGGTCCTGTTACTCACTTTTGAGCTTGTGTTTTCAGGTTGACCAACAAATGCTCCAATAGAACCATTTCTCTTGATTGAGCGTGCTTGAATATCATTGACTAACTTGTGGGTTTTGTAGGTGGTCTGGCTCATATGCCTTGAGCTTTGTGCTTGGCTCATTTGTCTGTTTGCTTTGACTGTTGATTCCTATATCCTATTGCTTTAACTGTTGAATTGTGTACTGATCTGTTTGACTATTTCAGGTACCATTAGTTGCTTAGTTCTTTGAACTTGCTTTGCTTTGCTTTAATAGAAACTTGCTTTGAGGTATATCCCTTAATCTTCATGTAGTCTGGAAGACCTGGCCTGTTACTTGGCCAGGCAACTGTCTGAAGTCCTCCTTAAGAGGCAATGTTTGTGTATGTTTAATTTGTCCTTGTATAGAGTCAAAGACCTCCTAAGTGAAGAGGCAATTGGCAGAACCCAAGGGATAAGCAACCTATCCCCTGCTATTCTGTGTGTCATCTGCTTTGCTCACACCACTGTGTTGGTGCATTGCAGATACAAACCCAAGATCTTGTACAATTGTACAGTTGAGTCAGTATCAAATGTGTAGAAGGGTTCCCACTTTCTGAACCCACACATTCTTGTCTTAAGCTCTCCCAGGCCAGGGATAAGAGCTGTGAAGTCTTATCTTCACTCACCTTTCATCTGCTTCACCTTAGCCCCTCAATGGCAAGGTTAAGAGCACCTACTACCCAGTTCCAGAGGTTTGTTTGTTGGGGTTGATATGACCCCTCGACTAAAACCTAACCCTTGTTTGAGCCCCTTGCTTGTGTATAGTGTGTGCTACCTGTGCCTGTATGTTTGTTTGACTTGCTTCCTGTGCAAGTTAGTGTTTGTTTAGACTTGCTTCCTGTGCAAGTTAGGTTTTGCTTGGCTTGCTTCCTGTGCAAGTTAAGTGCGGGTGTGGCTTGCTTCCTGTGCAAGTCATGATTAGGATAGGCTGGCTCCCTGTACCAGTTAGCTAGAAACCTTAACTTAGGGATGATTTTGCATGATAACATCTAGGCTCGAGTCGTAGTCTCCCTAGTTGTATCTCCCTCTGTTATCTGGTTAGGCTAGTCCTGTATCCCTCTGTAGGGGAACTACGTCGCCCTGATCCTCATACCAGATGAGGTACGTAGGCAGGAGATGAGCAGATCTCTCCGGGCGCCTGTGTCTTTGTTTTGTCTGTTGTGTGCTTGGAAGCTGATGTAAGTCCATCGAGTGGCAGTTAGGTTCCAGTGTGCGTGTGTTTGGTTCGGATGCTGATGTAAGCCCAGTGATTGGCATTCAGGCTCCATGTTAGCCTTCTTGTGTGTGTTTTGGTTCGGATGCTGATATAAGCCCAGTGATTGGCATTCAGGCTCCACGTTTGCCTTTGCCTGTGTTTGTTTGTGTGCGTGTTAGCCGAGCTACGAATGCTCTGATTCTTCTCTCGTCCGAGGAGATACGTATGCATAAGGTGCGATACCTTAGCGAGCATGTGTCGTTTCCCCAGTCCGAACTACTTCGACTCTGATGTCTATGCCTGATAGACTAAGTAGGCCCAGGATGCGATATCCTGCCGAGTCAGTTTCAGTCTTGTTTTCTTGTGTCTCTTTCAGCCAGTGTGTGTGTGTGTTTGAGGAGTGTTTTAGCAACCATTTTCCTTCCTATTGTGCGTGGATCCCGTCGAGTACGACGGATGCGTAGGGGTGCTAATACCTTCCCTTCGCATAACCGACTCCCGATCCCATTCTCTTTGGTCGCGAGACCATGCTTTTTTCCAGGTTTACTCTGAGCGTTTCCTTTCCCTCTTTTGGGATAAATAACGCACGGTGGCGGCTCTGTTGTTCTTGTTTTCCCGCCGGTTTTTCGCGTAATGCGACAGCTGGCGACTCTGCTGGGGATACTAGAGAAGTTGACCCGTGCTGGTCCATCTTCCCTAAGCGAGTCTCTCCTAGCGCTCTCTAGGATAGGGTTTGGTTGCTTTTGCTGTTATTTATTGCATTCATTTATTTATTGGTTGCATTCATGTTTGCACTTATGTTTGCATTCATTCACATTCATTATTCATCTGGTTGGTTGTCTGTTTCTCTCTGTTGGGGTGGGAGTTACATGAGGTAAAAGGCCCAATACCCAGGCCATGAGTGAAATCTAGGATACTTAGGAATAGAGTGATTCATGGGAAGCGGGTGGTATTGCGCCACTTAGCGGAACATTGATATCACGAGCAGTTCAGACCCTGGTGGGATATTATCGTTACATACTTCGGGTGTGTATATGATGATGTTCTGCGAAAGGTTATTTATGCTGCGTTTCTCTCGACCTTACCCTGGCCTAGATGACACCCGTGAGTGGGGAGGGAATGATCATTATTACAGGTACAGTTGGTGACTTGTTGGTGACTTGTTGGTGACTTGTGATCCTGTTGGTGACTATTGGTTCAGAAGTTTGGGGTCTCAGATGACTTTGGGTTTCAGATGAATTTGTGGTTCCGAGTTCAAGCCGAAGCTTTGATCCTGTGTTCTGAGAGACGCAGCCAACCAGTCGTGTCTGCATCATTTGCATCATAGCATGTTTATTTTCAAAAAAAATACGCAATAAAAAAAAGAAGAAAAAAAAAGAAAAAGGAAAGAAAAAAAAACTAATCCCTGCATGCATATCATTTCTCAGGTACATTCCAGAGCTTGTTCACTGATAGAGATGGCAACAGTCCCAGAGTTGAAGCGGAAGACTTGTTCCTACAGCTTTCACCGTGAACCTTTGACGTCTCTGATTGAGTTGAGCAACCTTATGACCAGTGGTAACCAGAAGGGGTTTGTTGACCAGTATGGAGATATTCTGACACTGTTGAAGATGGTAGTCGATCCGGTGCCGTTGCAGACTCTTCTACAGTTCTACGACCCAGAGCTTCATTGTTTCACCTTTCAAGATTATCAGTTGGCGCCTACTCTTGAGGAGTACTCCATTCTGCTGAGTGTCCCGGTCCGGTATCAGGTTCCTTTCTTGGATGTGCCCAAGGAGGTTGATTTCAAAGTTGTTGCCAGAGCTCTCCATTTGGGTATCAAGGAAGTCAGTGATAGTTGGAAGTCCAGTGGGGATGTTGTAGGATTGCCTTTGAAGTTTCTGTTGAGGGTAGCTAGAGAAGAAGCAGAGAAGGGAAGTTGGGAAGCCTTTCATGCTCAGTTGGCCGTCATGATCTATGGGATCGTCCTGTTTCCGAGTATGCCCAATTTTGTTGACTATGCTGCAGTCAGTATTTTCATTGGAGGAAATCCAGTTCCTACTCTGTTGGCTGACACTTACTATGCTATTCACAGTAGGCATGGTAAGGGTGGGGCTATCAGGTGTTGTCTCCCGCTTTTGCTCAGATGGTTCTTGTCTCTCCTGCCAGTCAGTGGACCTTTTGTGGATGCTCAGAGCACGCATAAGTGGACTCAGAGGGTTATGTCTCTTACTTCCTATGATATCAGATGGCAATCTTACCGAATGGATGTGCGTAACGTCGTTATGAGCTGTGGAGGATTTTGTAATGTGCCACTCGTAGGGACTAGGGGTTGCATCAATTACAACCCGGTTCTTTCTCTTCGCCAGTTGGGGTTTGTGATGAAGGGAAGACCACTTGAGGCTGAGGTAGCTGAAAGTGTGTATTTTGAGAAGCAGAGTGACCCGGCCAGATTGGAGCAGATAGGAAGAGCTTGGAAGTCTATTGGTGTGAAGGATGGATCTGTCTTAGGGAAGAAGTTTGCCGTTGCTATGCCTGATTACACTGATTGGGTCAAGGAGAGAGTAGGAACTTTGTTGTTACCCTACGATAGGATGGAGCCGTTGCAGGAGCAACCACCTTTGATCCTTGCTGAGAGTGTGCCTGCGGAGCACTACAAGCAAGCCCTGATGGAGAATCGCCGTTTGAGAGGGAAGGAGCAAGATACCCAGATGGAGTTGTACAAAGCCAAAGCTGATAGTTTGAACTTGGCTCATCAACTCAGAGGAGTGCGAGGAGAAGACGCTAGCAGACTGAGAAGCAAGAAGAGATCCTACGAGGAGGTGGAAAGCATGTTAGATGCAGAACACCGGGAGTGCTTGAGGCTGCAGAGAGCTGAGGCCAGCTATCAGAAGAAGATCAGAGACTTGGAGAAGCAACTCAGAGATAAAGACATCCAGTTGAAGAAGGAAGTAGACTTGAGACAGGCATCAGAGAACCACCTTGGAGGAGAAGTGGTAGAGCTTAGACGACAACTGAAGGAGAAGATCACTCTTTTTCCAGAATGTTCAGAATGTGACCTGTTGATAGACCAGTGTCAGTACTTGAAGACTCTCATTCCGGGAGGCCGTTTGTCTTAGCTTGTATCTTTGATATGTATGTTGAGAATCACCTCCAGGCTTGTTGGATGGGATTCATTGTTGTACTCCGATTGTTTGGATTTTCTTTGTCGACTTTGTTGTATGATCCTGTTACTCATATAGATGAGGTTGTTGGTTTCACCTTGTACTCATCACTCTTGTGTATGTTGTTTCTGTGCTTCTATGTTGTTCTTGCTGCAGGTTGCCATCTTTTGAGGATGACTCAGGCTCTTTGAATGCCTGAGAAATGAACATATCATGTGCATCATACGCATCATTAGCACCATACTCATATCATTTTGCATAACAGGTGTTCTTGGTCGTGACTTCTCACTCTTGGTTCCTGTTCAGGCAGGATAGCTGATCAACGTCCGCACCGCTACTCAACAAGACTGAATCAACAGAGAGGTATGGATCAAGTTCAAGCTGAGTTGGCTGAGATGAAGGCTAACATGGCCCAGTTTATGAATATGATGCAAGGGGTTGCACAAGGTCAGGAAGAACTTCGAGCCATGGTTCAGAGACAAGAGGCTGCAATTCCACCGGTCAACCATGCTCCGCCAGAGGGAGGCCCAATCAATGATAACAATGTTGCTGCTGCTGTACCCATCAACAACTATGCTGTAGGTGATGAGTTGGGGGGAATTCGAATCAACGGTCAACCTATTGCTCCAGATGCCGCTAATGCCAGAGCGATCCGTGCCCCGGCCCGTAATCCTGCTCCGATTGTTGACAGACAAGAGGATATGTTCACTCTGCTCAGTGAAGACGAAGACGTTCTGGGAAGGGTTGATGAGAGGGATCGTAAAGTTGATGCCCTTGCTGAGAAAGTTAGAGCTATGGAATGTCAGAATTCTCTCGGTTTTGATGTTACCAATATGGGGTTGGTGGAAGGTTTGAGAATCCCTTACAAGTTCAAAGCACCGTCCTTCGATAAATACAACGGTACTTCTTGCCCTCGCACCCATGTGCAGGCTTATTATCGAAAAATCTCTGCGTATACCGATGATGAAAAGATGTGGATGTATTTTTTCCAAGATAGTCTATCTGGGGCTTCTTTGGACTGGTACATGGAATTAAAGAGAGATTCGATCTGATGCTGGAGGGATCTGGGTGAGGCCTTCTTGAGGCAATATAAACATAACATGGACATGGCGCCTAGCCGGACTCAGCTGCAGAGTCTATGTCAGAAATCCAATGAGAGTTTCAAGGAGTACGCCCAGAGGTGGCGTGAACTGGCTGCTAGAGTTCAACCCCCTATGCTGGAGAGGGAGTTGACAGATATGTTTATCGGTACTCTTCAGGGTGTGTTTATGGACCGGATGGGGAGCTGCCCATTCGGTAGTTTTTCTGATGTTGTCATTTGTGGAGAGAGGACTGAGAGTTTGATTAAAACTGGGAAGATCCAAGATGTTGGTTCCTCTTCTTCTAAGAAGCCATTTGCTGGGGCACCTCGTCGAAGAGAAGGTGAAACTAATGCTGTTCAACACCGCAGAGATCAGAACAGAAGTCAGCGCTGTCAGGTTGCTGCAGTGACCATTCCGGCACCTCAACCTCGTCAACAACAACAACAAAGAGTTCAACAACCGCAACAACAACAACAGCAACGTCCGTATCAGCCCAGACAAAGGATGCCTGATCGACGTTTTGATTCGCTACCCATGTCGTACGCCGAACTGCTGCCCGAACTACTCAGGTTGGGGATGGTTGAGTTGCGTACAATGGCTCCGCCTACAGTATTGCCTCCTGGGTACGACGCCAACGTCCGTTGTGACTTTCACTCTGGGGCACCAGGGCATCATACTGAGAAGTGTCGGGCTCTCCAGCACAAGGTCCAAGATTTGATCGATGCCAAAGCAATCAACTTCGCTCCAGTGCCTAACGTCGTAAACAACCCTATGCCTCAGCATGGTGGGCATAGAGTGAACAATATTGAGGGGAAGGAAGCTGAAGATCTGGTTGTTAATGTTGATGATGTTCAGACTTCTCTGCTAGTTGTGAAGGGCCGTCTGCTGAATGGGGGTGTCTACTCGGGCTGTGATGAGGATTGTTTGGGCTGTGCAGAATCTGAGAATGGTTGCGACCAGTTAAAGGCCGGTATCCAGGGTATGATGGATGAGGGTTGTTTGCAATTCAGTAGGGCTGTAAAAGATCGTGGAACAGTGTCAACTATCACCATTTACTTTAAACCGTCTGAAGAACGTGGACAAAGGGTCGTTAGTGCACCTGCAACAAATGGTACCCCAGTTACCATTTCCGTGCCTGTAACCATCAGTGCTCCAACTACTATCGCCGCGTCTGGAAGGAGGGCTGTTGAGAATAGTAGAGCCGTGCCGTGGAAGTATGATAATGCTTACCGCAGTAACAGAAGGGCTGAAAGTCAGACGAGACCAGTGAATCAAACTCCAGTGACAATTGGTTTACCGAATAGAGTTCCTGCAACTGTTGGTCCGGCTGTGGATAATGTAGGGGGTCCAGGAGGTTTTACCAGAAGCGGTCGTCTGTTCGCACCGCAGCCTTTGAGGGACAATAATGCTGAGGCTCTCGCCAAAGCAAAGGGTAAGCAAGCTGTGGTTGAGGAAGAACCTGTCCAGAAGGAAGCGCCCGAGGGGTCATTTGAGAAGGACGTGGAGGAGTTTATGAAGATAATCAAGAAGAGTGACTACAAGATTGTAGATCAGTTGAATCAAACTCCGTCCAAGATTTCTATACTTTCACTGTTGTTGTGCTCTGAGGCACACCGTAATGCCTTGCTGAAGATGTTGAATCTGGCTTACGTGCCTCAGGAGATTTCTGTCAATCAACTGGAGGGTGTGATGGCCAATGTGAGCACCAGGCATGGTGTAGGATTCACCAACCTGGACTTACCGCCTGAAGGGCGGAACCATAACAAAGCCTTGCACATCACCATGGAGTGCAAGGGGGCAGTGTTGTCTCACGTATTGGTAGACACCGGGTCGTCGCTGAATGTGTTGCCTAAGCAGATTCTGAAGAAGATTGATGTGGAAGGGTTTGTGCTTACTCCCAGTGACCTGATCGTTCGTGCTTTCGACGACTCCAAACGTTCTGTGTGTGGGGAAGTTACCTTGCCTGTGAAGATAGGTCCTGAGGTATTCGATATCATCTTCTATGTTATGGACATCCAGCCCGCCTATAGTTGTTTATTGGGGCGTCCATGGATTCATGCAGCAGGGGCAGTCTCGTCGACTCTCCATCAAAAGCTCAAGTATGTCTGGAACGGTCAGATTGTGACCGTGTGCGGTGAAGAAGAGATTCTGGTGAGTCATCTATCCTCGTTCAAATATGTTGAGGTGGATGGCGAGATCCACGAAACCTTATGTCAGGCGTTTGAGACTGTGGCTCTTGAGAAAGTGGCGTACGCTGAGCAGAGGAAGCCAGGTGCTTCAATTACTTCTTACAAGCAGGCTAAGGAGGTTGTTGATTCTGGCAAAGCTGAAGGCTGGGGCAAGATGGTGGACTTGCCTGTTAAAGAAGACAAATTTGGCGTTGGTTATGAGCCTCTCCAAGCAGAGCAGAATGGTCAAGCGGGTCCGAGTACCTTTACCAGCGCTGGGCTGATGAATCATGGCGACGTCTCTGCAACCGGTAGTGAAGACTGTGACAGTGATTGTGATTTGGACAACTGGGTTCGCCCGTGTGCACCAGGGGAGTCTATCAACAACTGGACGGCTGAAGAAGTGGTCCAAGTTACTCTTCTGACAGAGTAATTTTCTGTTGTTTTTTCATTTTGCATGAAAATCCTACGATCTGCCCAAGGCGTAGTGATTCATTGTAGGGCCTCATCATGTTTTAATGATTATCATTAATGAAGGACATTTTTTGAAATCAAACTTTGTGATCCCTGTCTTTCTATTTTTTGTTTTCATCTTTTTTCAAAACAATAAAAATGGCAATGTTTTTGTTTTTTGTGACTTTATTGAACTCTTTTTCTAAAACAAAGCATTAAACATGCAGAAGCGATCTTATGGCATTCACTATGAACAGTTCTGTTATGGCTCAGTATGATTTCGACAATCCCATCTACCAAGCTGAAGAGGAGAGTGAGGAAGACTGTGAACTCCCTGCAGAATTGGTCAGATTGCTGAAGCAGGAGGAAAGGGTCATCCAACCTCATCAGGAGGAGTTGGAGGTTGTTAATTTGGGTACTGAGGACGCCAAAAGAGAAATCAAGATTGGGGCTGCTTTAGAGGACTCTGTCAAGAGGAGGCTGATTGAGATGCTGAGAGAATATGTGGAGATATTCGCCTGGTCATATCAAGATATGCCTGGGTTGGATACAGACATTGTGGTGCATCGATTACCTCTTAGAGAAGGATGTCCTTCGGTCAAGCAGAAGCTTCGTAGAACGAGTCCTGACATGGCAACTAAGATCAAGGAAGAGGTTCAGAAGCAGTGGGATGCGGGTTTTTTGGCTGTTACAAGTTATCCCCCATGGGTGGCCAACATCGTTCCTGTGCCGAAGAAGGATGGTAAAGTCAGAATGTGTGTCGATTACCGGGATTTGAATAGAGCGAGTCCGAAAGATGATTTCCCATTACCTCACATTGATGTATTGGTTGATAATACGGCTCAATCCTCGGTATTCTCTTTCATGGATGGTTTCTCTGGATATAATCAGATCAAGATGGCGCCAGAGGACATGGAAAAGACGACATTCATTACACCTTGGGGCACGTTCTGCTATAAGGTGATGCCATTTGGGCTAAAGAATGCTGGTGCTACCTATCAGAGGGAAATGACGACTCTTTTTCATGACATGATGCACAAAGAAATTGAAGTGTACGTAGATGATATGATTGCGAAGTCGCAGACAGAAGAGGAGCACTTGGTTAATTTGCAGAAGCTGTTTGACCGTTTGAGAAAGTTCAAGCTGAGGTTGAATCCGAACAAGTGTACGTTTGGGGTGAGATCAGGGAAGCTTTTAGGCTTCATTGTCAGTGAGAAAGGGATTGAGGTTGATCCAGCGAAAGTCAAAGCTATTCAAGAGATGCCTGAACCAAGAACGGAGAAGCAAGTCCGTGGGTTTTTAGGGAGGTTGAACTACATTGCAAGGTTCATATCTCATCTAACAGCCACGTGCGAACCAATTTTCAAACTGCTCAGAAAGAACCAGGCGATCAAGTGGAATGATGACTGTCAGAAAGCTTTTGACAAGATAAAGGAGTATTTACAGAAACCTCCAATCCTTATACCTCCAGTTCCAGGGAGACCTCTGATAATGTACCTGTCAGTGACTGAGAACTCGATGGGGTGTGTATTGGGACAGCATGACGAGTCTGGTCGAAAAGAGCATGCCATATACTACCTTAGCAAAAAGTTTACCGACTGTGAAACAAGATATTCACTGCTCGAGAAAACTTGCTGTGCTTTGGCCTGGGCTGCTCGCCGACTGAGGCAGTATATGTTGAACCATACTACCTTATTGATTTCTAAGATGGATCCAGTGAAGTACATCTTTGAGAAACCGGCTCTCACCGGACGCGTTGCTCGTTGGCAGATGATTCTAACAGAATATGATATTCAGTACACGTCACAAAAGGCCATCAAAGGTAGTATTCTGTCAGACTACCTCGCCGAGCAACCGATTGAAGATTATCAGCCTATGATGTTTGAATTCCCTGATGAAGACATCATGTATCTTAAGATGAAAGATTGCGAAGAGCCTCTTGTCGAGGAAGGACCGGATCCGGATGACAAATGGACACTGATGTTTGATGGGGCTGTGAATATGAACGGTAACGGTGTGGGGCAGTGCTGATCAATCCTAAAGGTGCTCATATACCTTTTTCTGCCAGATTGACGTTTGACGTCACCAACAACGAGGCTGAGTATGAGGCTTGTATCATGGGGATAGAAGAAGCCATTGATCTGAGGATCAAAACTCTTGACATTTATGGAGATTCAGCTCTAGTGGTCAATCAAGTCAACGGAGATTGGAATACGAACCAGCCGCATTTGATTCCGTATAGAGATTACACCAGAAGAATACTGACGTTCTTCAAGAAGGTGAAGTTGTACCATGTCCCTCGGGATGAGAATCAAATGGCTGATGCCTTGGCTACTTTGTCGTCAATGATCAAAGTTCGTTGGTGGAATCATGTGCCACATGTTGCGGTGAATCGACTTGAGAGGCCTGCGTATGTGTTTGCAGCCGAGTCTGTGTTGATTGATGAGAAGCCGTGGTATTATGACATCAAGAACTTCCTCAAGACTCAGGAGTATCCTGAAGGTGCGTCGAAGAATGACAAGAAAACCCTGAGAAGGCTAGCTGGAAGCTTCTATTTGAATCAGGATGATGTGTTGTATAAGAGAAACTTTGACATGGTCTTGCTCAGATGCGTGGACAGACCCGAGGCGGACATGTTAATGCAGGAAGTTCATGAAGGTTCCTTCGGTACTCATGCCAGCGGACATGCAATGGCTAAGAAATTGTTGAGAGCGGGTTATTACTGGATGACTATGGAATCCGATTGTTTCAAGTATGCTCGGAAGTGCCATAAGTGTCAAATCTATGCTGATAAGGTGCATGTACCACCAAGCCCTCTGAATGTCATGAATTCGCCTTGGCCGTTTGCCATGTGGGGCATTGATATGATTGGGAAGATTGAGCCTACTGCTTCGAATGGACATCGCTTCATTTTGGTAGCGATTGACTATTTCACCAAATGGGTGGAAGCAGCTTCCTATGCTAACGTTACCAAACAAGTGGTTACCCGGTTCATCAAGAAAGAAATCATATGTCGTTATGGAGTTCCTGAGAGAATCATCACTGACAATGGTTCGAATCTCAATAACAAGATGATGAAAGAGCTTTGTAAAGATTTCAAGATTGAACATCACAATTCTTCTCCTTACAGACCGAAGATGAATGGTGCTGTAGAAGCGGCGAACAAGAATATCAAGAAGATTGTGCAGAAGATGGTCGTTACGTACAAGGATTGGCATGAGATGCTGCCTTTCGCTTTGCATGGGTACCGTACCTCAGTACGTACGTCGACCGGGGCAACCCCTTACTCCCTTGTGTATGGTATGGAAGCTGTCCTACCTGTTGAAGTGGAGATTCCTTCTCTGAGAGTTTTATTGGATGTCAAGCTGGACGAAGCCGAGTGGATTCGAACAAGGTTTAACGAGTTGAGCCTTATCGAAGAGAGACGGCTAGCAGCTGTATGCCATGGACAGTTGTATCAGCGAAGGATGAAGCGAGCCTTTGATCAGAAAGTGCGTCCTCGAAGCTATCAGATAGGTGATCTAGTTTTGAAGAGAATCCTCCCTCCCGGTGCGGATAACAGGGGCAAGTGGACTCCTAATTATGAAGGCCCATATGTTGTGAAAAAGGTATTCTCCGGTGGAGCCTTAATGCTTACAACTATGGATGGTGAAGATTTTCCGTCTCCTGTTAACTCAGATGTAGTCAAAAAATACTTCGCATAAATTGACCCGCTGGACAAAAAGAAAAAAGAGTCCAGGCAAAAAAAAGGGCATCCCGGCGAACCAAAAAACAGAAAGAAAAGGTTCGGGCAAAAATTAGGGATAAAATGAAAAGAATTTGTACACCCGGTAAGTCGAAAACCCGCAAGGGCGGCTTAGGCAAAAATGGGTATCCCGGTGGATTGAAAACCCGAAAGGGCGATCCAGGCAAAAGAGGGATTAAAGCGAAGATTACAGTCTGAGTTGTCTGTACTTCATCAAGCTTTGTCGTCTGCCATCTCGAAAGATGTGATCCGTCCAGTCATTCTTCTCAGAAAGCAAGGAGTTGGGAGGAAAACCGATGATCTGTGAGTTATAACAGAATCGGGAAATAGTGGATGCCGTGTTCACATTGCCATTATGATAGATTTTTCCTTTTGTGGGCAAT
Source organism: Lathyrus oleraceus (assembly GCF_024323335.1). Taxonomy (NCBI): domain Eukaryota; kingdom Viridiplantae; phylum Streptophyta; class Magnoliopsida; order Fabales; family Fabaceae; genus Lathyrus; species Lathyrus oleraceus. Next base: position 375,242,560 of record NC_066583.1, on the reverse strand, counting down.
TACCTCTTTCTAGGAATTGCTTCCCAATGTATTTGCCTCTTCAGGCACATTTTCAATCAATAAAAGTCGTTATTCAGATAAATGGCTCTTTTGTTTTTATTTTTACTGTTTTGTTTGCAAAAATGTCCGAATTTTTGATAAGCATTGCATATAAAAACATGAAGGCTAAACAATAGCTTGCAGGATGATGAAACATTTGAAAATCATTTTGAATGTTGAGGACACTTGAGCGTATCTTGTCCATGTATCCCCTGGGGGCATTTTGTTGTGCTGTTTTTCAGGATTGGCATCTGTGAGGACGTTTCCTTAGCAGATATTTTCCCCAAGCAAGTTTGGAAGCTATCAGAGCTATGTTCCCCTGCGGAGACGTCTGTGGATAGTGCCTTCTATTCCCCAACAGGTCTAAGGATTGCCTATCCCCAGCAGGCCTGTATTTGCCGATCTCCTCCTCGAGTGAGGCATGTTCATTGAAATTTATCTCCAGCATTTATCCTATCTGTGGACTGAAGGATATCCCCAGCGGAGTTTACCTTCCCCCAGCAGCAGTGCTATTCTCCAACATGAGCGAGAAGTCGTTGCTCTCCCTGCAGAGTCTCCCCGCAGAGTTGGAGTACCCGATCAGTTTTGGCTCCCCAGCCGAAGTTTTTCATCATTTTTGAATTTTTGCATTTTAGCGATCATTGCATCCTCAAACTGCGTAGCATTCACATTCAATATGGAGCATTACGCCATAGAAAAATTCAAACATATGCATTCATGTGTTAACCTCACCAGATTGTATCCCCGGCAGAGGCGAATCATTTCATTCAACATCAGCACAGCAAGTCTGCTACAGTTGCTCTTAACAGCATTCAGGATTGATATCCCCACAGAGGTTTATTACCTCACCCGTTGGCGACAGAAAGTTTGTTTCTCCCTAGTGAGACCCCCAGCAAGTGGTCAACCTTGCCTTGACATATCTAAAATGTCGTTCTTGTGATACCGGTAAGTGTCATACTAGCACCCGCGTGTGTTTCTTTGTTTGGTGTCGGTAAACACCATTGTTTCGGTGTCTGTAAACATCGGGTATTCTCCCCAGTCATCAGTAAATGTCTGGTCATCATTTTTGGTGTCGGTAAACACCATTGTTTTAGTGTCTGTAAACATCGGGTATTCTCCCCAGTCATCAGTAAATGTCTGGTCATCATTTTTGGTGTCGGTAAACACCATTGTTTCGGTGTCTGTAAACATCGGGTATTCTCCCCAGTCATCGGTAAATGTCTGGTCATCATTTTTGGTGTCGGTAAACACCATTGTTTCGGTGTCTGTGAACATCGGGTATTCTCCCCAGTCATCGGTAAATGTCTGGTCATCATTTTTGGTGTCGGTAAACATCATCTTTCGATGTCGGTAAACATCGAGTCTTTTCTGCAGTCATCGGTAAATGTCTGATAATCCCCAGCTAGAGATCCCCAGTAGAGTCATCGGTAAATGTCCTATCTGGTTTCCAGTTGCAAATATTTGTTTTTTCCCTTAGTGAAGTGTTCCCCAGTCATCGGTAAATGTCTGGTCGTTTTTGGATGTCGGTAAACATCATCTTTCGATGTCGGTAAACATCGAGTCTCATCCCAGCCACCGGTAAATGTTTGGTCATGCTTTGTTTCCTTGTTGATAAAATCAAGATCCCCAGAAGTCGTCGGTAAACGTCTTGTCTGATTACACCACAAAGATTTTGTTCCTCCTCAAGTGGAGACGCCATCGGTAAATGGCCCGGTTTTCTTCGATATCGGTAAATATCGAATTCCCAGTTGCAGCAGCCATCGGTAAATGGTCTCGCTGAAGTTGATATCGGTAAATATCAAGTTTCTTTGAAACCACCATCGGTAAATGGTCTTGCTTCTTTTTTACATCAGAAGTTGTTTCCCAGCAGCCATCGGTAAATGGTCTTGCTGAAGTTGATATCGGTAAATATCAAGTTTCCAGCTTCTAACCATCGGTAAACGGTTTCGCCTTTCTGAAGTTGTCAATGGCAGGCGTCATCGGTAAATGACGTGGTTCTCCTTGTATCATATCCGGCAGAGTGCAAATTTCTACGGTTCTTGGTATTCAATCCCTGTTTACCCTGAAGGTCTGACAGCCGTTGCTCTCATCCATTCGGGTTCCCAGCTGATTGAATAGGGGCAGCTGTAGCACCTCAAATTTGCACCTATCATTGTACATACATTCTCATATTAGGTCATAGCATAACATGGTCCACTGCATAGCATTGCATTGTCCCATCTGCCTCAAGTACAAGATCATCAGGAGAATTAGGTCAAACTGATCAGGAGATCAGTCAACCAAGCAAGCAAATGTGTTTCTCATTGAGCCAAGGCCCTAGGGTTGGTACAACATGTTCACATGACTTGGGGATCCATTTGAAGTGTTTAGGTCAAAGATTGGATGTTCAGAAGTCATCAGTCAATGCACAGTTTGCCAGAAACCCTAAAAAGTCAAACTTGGTCAACTGTGTCTGATTTTATGGTTTTGATGGTTGGATTTGGTTTGAGAGGTCTCATTCATGTCCATATAGTCTTCATATATCATGTCAAACACCATCATGGAAGAATTTGAAGCCAGATCAGAAATTTCCAAAAAGGGAAACTTGACTTGTAACTGAAATTTACCAAAAATGGAAAGTCTTGATCCTCAAACTTACATCATGATACAAGCTTCAAATGAATTTTTGCCCAACATGAAAGTTGAAGATCTTGTTCTCCCATTTCCAAAAAGTCCAAGAACACTCAATTCCCATGTATGGTTGGCAAGTTATGATCAATTCATTTTCAAAAATTCTTGAACTTCAAAAGGCCATATCTCCCAAACCATTTGGCCAAATTTGGTGGGGTTTTTTCCTACAAGTCACATTTGATCCCCTCTTTCCAAATATGTAACCCTCATGCACCAAAACATCATGGATCAAAATGGCATTTTTTGACTTACTTGAATTAATTTCAAGTGAAGTGAAATTTTGACCTTTTAAAATAACCATTTGTAATCACTTTGGCCATTCAAATATGTTCAGAAATCATATTTTGGTCATGTTACAAAGTATTTTCGTGCAGTACACACAGCCATTCCTAACTTGCTTGAAAATTGGCCAAAAGTACATTTTTCACCAACTCCATCCCACCTTTTCATGGACTGTGATTTGTACCCTTAAACAGAGTATTTAAACATCATTTTTCTGCTAAATGAAACCCTAGCAGCCACCATTTGAAGACAGAAAAAATCCTCTCTCCCAAAAAACCTCATTTCTGAACTATTGAGCTTTTCTCCAAAAAACTCCAAAAGCATTCGAGCCCTGGTCCTTGCATCATCATATATCATCATTCAGGAAGCAGTTTTGGAGCATCATTCTTGACTGTAGGCCAAGGAACCACAACTGCATTAACAGCCACCCTTCCATGGCAGAGTTGGTGTCGAGCAAAACCAAGCATTCTTGAGCTGGAAACCTTCCACCATTCACTTATTGGAGCTTGGACCTTCACCTGTTTTAAGCATTTGGAGCCAAATAACAACTGAAGCAGCCACTGTCATCCAACTTGGTAAAATTTCGACTTGCACTATTCTCTAAACCATGCCATGCTTTAGGTAGGCCTTGTTTCGCTGATTCTAATGAACCTTAAATCACTAAAAATGATTGAGTATTGAGTGAGTAATTTGGTTTTAAAGATTGATGTTCAAATGATGTTTTGTTTGATTCTTCCATATGAGCTCGAATTAATGTAAATGGTTGTTGGAATATTATTGTGCATTGCTTGTTGGTTCTATTGATGTGTTGGTTGCTCATTTCTGGAAAAATATTTTTTCACGATTTCATGAAGGTGATGAATGTTCACTGTAGCATGAACGAACCCTAGCTTTGCCCAGAATTTTCGTGTTTGGCTGTTGTTGTTTTGTTTCTGTGCATGATGTTACTGTACCATCGCCCCATGACCAATCAGAACATTTCCCTGGCTGAGCTTAAACGCGGCGTTTTGTTTAGTTGGGCCTGTAATTGCAAAAATGCCATCGGTCCCATTATTTTAAATTAATTCATTTTATTAGTTCAATGTTTATTGCATTTTTGTTCCACAACTTACAAAATTCATAATTCAATCATTTTTGATCCAAAATTCATGGGAATTTCTGCATTGTGTTCAACTTGATGTCTAGTATTTTATCATGATTTTTCAGAATTTTTTGCATGGTCGAATTTAAAATGGTATTAGGGTTTGTGACATGTATGCATAGTTTGTACCTTTTACCAAAACCTTTGTGAAATAGTCATGCATCATCCATTTGATCTGAATTTTTTTGTGCACAAACTAGACACATTCATGTTTATTTTGATGTAAAGTTTGTGAATTTATCTTATCTGGATTGTGAGTTGTGAATTTTTGAAGTAGGGTGTGACAATTTGTGTCACACCATTGATGTGTAACTTGTTGATTTTTGATACCATACTTCTTGACCTCCAATTGATCTGATTTTTTGCATGAACCTACTCTTGTATGTCTAGTTCACATAGGATTTTTCTTGGAATTATTTGAGGCATTTCCTAATTGTTTGAGATTTTCTCCCTTGTTTGACCAAAATGTTGACCTCATGTGATGCATGTTGCCATTTCATTTGTGAAATTCTCATACTTTATTAGATGGACATGAAATTTTACATGAGATAACTAGACATCCTAAGCTTTGCCATGGTTTTAGTCCCATTCATTTATCATATGCCATCTCTGATTTATGAATTTTTCAAGTTGATGCATGTTTGGTTGACTTCTTTGAGCATGTTCAAAATTGATTTGACTTTCTGATTTTCATTGACTGCCTTCCACTTGTCCAAATGAGATGAAATTTGACATGCTTACTATGCTATGTGTTGTGATTGATCATGATTTATTTAGTAATTTTTGGAAATGTTTGAGTTGACTTCTGATGCAAGTCTTTCTGTTGACTTCTATGAGCTCTCATTTGCCATGCTTTGACTTCTTTTGCTCATGAAATGATGATGATGCATGATATGAACATGAACCCAATTGGGATTGTTTCTTGATTGATTAAACATGATTTTGAATGCTTGCCCCTTTGCTGTTTTGACTTTTTCACTCCTTTTTGACCCTAGGCTTGCCCTAGTGGTCCTGTTACTCACTTTTGAGCTTGTGTTTTCAGGTTGACCAACAAATGCTCCAATAGAACCATTTCTCTTGATTGAGCGTGCTTGAATATCATTGACTAACTTGTGGGTTTTGTAGGTGGTCTGGCTCATATGCCTTGAGCTTTGTGCTTGGCTCATTTGTCTGTTTGCTTTGACTGTTGATTCCTATATCCTATTGCTTTAACTGTTGAATTGTGTACTGATCTGTTTGACTATTTCAGGTACCATTAGTTGCTTAGTTCTTTGAACTTGCTTTGCTTTGCTTTAATAGAAACTTGCTTTGAGGTATATCCCTTAATCTTCATGTAGTCTGGAAGACCTGGCCTGTTACTTGGCCAGGCAACTGTCTGAAGTCCTCCTTAAGAGGCAATGTTTGTGTATGTTTAATTTGTCCTTGTATAGAGTCAAAGACCTCCTAAGTGAAGAGGCAATTGGCAGAACCCAAGGGATAAGCAACCTATCCCCTGCTATTCTGTGTGTCATCTGCTTTGCTCACACCACTGTGTTGGTGCATTGCAGATACAAACCCAAGATCTTGTACAATTGTACAGTTGAGTCAGTATCAAATGTGTAGAAGGGTTCCCACTTTCTGAACCCACACATTCTTGTCTTAAGCTCTCCCAGGCCAGTGATAAGAGCTGTGAAGTCTTATCTTCACTCACCTTTCATCTGCTTCACCTTAGCCCCTCAATGGCAAGGTTAAGAGCACCTACTACCCAGTTCCAGAGGTTTGTTTGTTGGGGTTGATATGACCCCTCGACTAAAACCTAACCCTTGTTTGAGCCCCTTGCTTGTGTATAGTGTGTGCTACCTGTGCCTGTATGTTTGTTTGACTTGCTTCCTGTGCAAGTTAGTGTTTGTTTAGACTTGCTTCCTGTGCAAGTTAGGTTTTGCTTGGCTTGCTTCCTGTGCAAGTTAAGTGCGGGTGTGGCTTGCTTCCTGTGCAAGTCATGATTAGGATAGGCTGGCTCCCTGTGCCAGTTAGCTAGAAACCTTAACTTAGGGATGATTTTGCATGATAACATCTAGGCTCGAGTCGTAGTCTCCCTAGTTGTGTCTCCCTCTGTTATCTGGTTAGGCTAGTCCTGTATCCCTCTGTAGGGGAACTACGTCACCCTGATCCTCATACCAGATGAGGTACGTAGGCAGGAGATGAGCAGATCTCTCCGGGCGCCTGTGTCTTTGTTTTGTCTGTTGTGTGCTTGGAAGCTGATGTAAGTCCATCGAGTGGCAGTTAGGTTCCAGTGTGCGTGTGTTTGGTTCGGATGCTGATGTAAGCCCAGTGATTGGCATTCAGGCTCCATGTTAGCCTTCTTGTGTGTGTTTTGGTTCGGATGCTGATATAAGCCCAGTGATTGGCATTCAGGCTCCACGTTTGCCTTTGCCTGTGTTTGTTTGTGTGCGTGTTAGCCGAGCTACGAATGCTCTGATTCTTCTCTCGTCCGAGGAGATACGTATGCATAAGGTGCGATACCTTAGCGAGCATGTGTCGTTTCCCTAGTCCGAACTACTTCGACTCTGATGTCTATGCCTGATAGACTAAGTAGGCCCAGGATGCGATATCCTGCCGAGTCAGTTTCAGTCTTGTTTTCTTGTGTCTCTTTCAGCCAGTGTGTGTGTGTGTTTGAGCAGTGTTTTAGCAACCATTTTCCTTCCTATTGTGCGTGGATCCCGTCGAGTACGACGGATGCGTAGGGGTGCTAATACCTTCCCTTCGCATAACCGACTCCCGATCCCATTCTCTTTGGTCGCGAGACCATGCTTTTTTCCAGGTTTACTCTGAGCGTTTCCTTTCCCTCTTTTGGGATAAATAATGCACGGTGGCGGCTCTGTTGTTCTTGTTTTCCCGCCGGTTTTTCGTGTAATGCGACACCTAGCCCTTCTCTTCTTCTCTCCACTCTAACCCAAGCCAAACTTATTTTGTGCAAACATTGGCCATGTTTTCAAAGCTATAAACCTAGGCATTATGCCTTTGATTTTTCAAACTCTTTTTATAATACTTATTTTGAATTAAATCTTAAGTCAACTTTGACTTCCTTTTGTGAATACTTCTAATTTATAAATACAACTCACTCAAATGTTTTGTTGTTCCAATGGCCATCTTAGCCAAAGCTTTTCATAAACATTAGTTATTAGGTTTGAGTTATCGTAGAGGTTGATGTAAACCTCGCCTGTATCCTTAGTGATTGGACTATAAGTCTTCCATACTTATTATAGGGTGGATCCCTGACTAGTATGTTGAAGCTCTCCTCACATGATGGATTTGTGGTTTAGGTTGATTTTTCTCCCTTTGATAACAAAAGACCTTAAGGCTTTTGACAAATCAATTCACCAACTTCTTTTGAGATTTTTACCCCGAACTACGAGGTTTTGATCCTACCTTTGTGATGGTACGTAGGCAATGGGTTTATCCATTCAAACAAAAAAATTGTAAATAATTTGTATATTCTTTTCTCATCTCCCCAATCATGTTTGCACAAATATTTTTCCAAATACCAACCTACCATACAACATTGGCAAAAAGGGCTCCCTTAGAGTACTAAGGATGTTTTGGGTGCTTAAAACCTTCCCATTGCATAACCAACCCACTTACCCAGATCTCTGACATTTTTATTAGTTTTTTATTTGATAAAACTTCTCGGTTTTTGTTTGCTTTCTAACCTTTCCTTTGGATAAATAGAAGTGCGGTGGCGACTCAAATTGTATGATTTACTTTTGATTTAGTCAATAAATCTAAAGGTAACGAATACCCCGCTACAGCTTTATGCATGAATATGTATGTATATGATTGATGATTATGTTGATAAAACTATCACAAAGGATACAAATGTCACAAATTTGAATCATCAGTACAACACTCGGTTGATCTCGACAAGATGGAAACACCAACTGGAGAAACATGTTGGGGATGGATACAAATCATCCGACTCTAAATACCTCAACCCTAGCTGGGGAAAGAGAGACGCTCTGTCGAGGATCCAAACTGTCCACTCTGCAGGGAATTTTAGGTTAACATTATCTCAAATGAGACAACCTCGCATGGGACTAAATCAAATACTGCTCAAGAATCAATAACTCCAGGAATCGGGAATGAGCTCCACCAGGGGCTTTAGGAGATAAAACTTTGCACGGGGTCCATGCAAACTGTTGAGGATGTGAGCCTACCACTTAGCCGGGGAGGTGATTACAAACTCAACCGGGGAAAATCACTTGTTATTGGGGAGGAAAAAGATTACCAAACCAACCACTTAGGGAAGACCAACAATGCTTCTCACTTTGGGACTCACTTGTTCTCAGATTGTTGTTGATATTCCTTACTGAAATTAATCGCTTTTAAAGTAAAGGCTTTCATTTTGAGAAAAAAAATGATTTTTATTATTTAATTTATTTCAAAATTATCAGCAGAAAATTCAATTCTATTTAGTTGAAAAGTAAATAAGAGTAGAAACAAATTAGATAAAAAGCTCGACTTTATTTAATAGAATGGTAGTTTGTAAATGACAAGACCCCATAGATCTTTACAAAAGTTGAAAATGGTAATTTACATGGAAAGGGCTACATTGAATACAATGATCGCTAATCCTTCTACCAACTTCAATATCCGTTGTGCTCTTGGCTTTGGTTGAGAGTGATTAATCTGAACTGACTGACTTGCTCAAAATTGCGCATATGACTGGGGAATCAACCAACTGCAGTTACTTGCCATAATCCCTGATTTTGGCCTAGATTGCCCCAAGGTGGGGTACTAAATATATCAGGACAATTTTCCATTTTATGTCTCTAATTTTTGCCTAGATCGCCCTTTTGGGTTTTCAATCCACCGAGACGTTCATTTTTTGCCTAAGTCGCCCTTTAGGGTTTTCAACTTAGCGAGCTGTTCTTTTTTTTTAGGCGAAGTATTTCTTGACTGCATCGACATTCACATGACGAGTGAACTCTTCACCATCCATAGTTGCAAGAATCAAAGCACCGCCTGAAAAGGCTTTCTTAACAACATATGGGCCTTCATAATTAGGAGTCCATTTTCCCCTAGCATTTGGTTTGAAAGATAAAATCTTCTTTAGCACAAGGTCACCTTCTAGGAACACACGAGGCCTGGCTTTCTTGTCAAAAGCTCTCTTCATTATTTGCTGATATAACTGACCATGACACATGGCAGTCAATCTCTTTTCTTCAATCAAATTCACCTGATCATATCTGGTCTGACACCATTCAGCTTCTATCAACTTGACTTCCATTAAGACACGCAATGATGGGATCTCAACCTTTACGGGGAGCACAATTTCCATTCCATAAACGAGAGAGAAAGGGGTTGCCCCTGTTGAAGTGCGGATGGATGTACGGTACCCATGCAAAGCAAATAGGAGTATCTCATGCCAATCTTTGTAGGTTACCACCATCTTCTGGATGATCTACTAAATGTTCTTGTTTGCAGCTTCAACAACCCTATTCATCTTGGATCTGTATGGAGAAGAATTATGATGTGCGATCTTGAAGTCTTTGCAAAGAGCTTCCACCATATTATTATTCAAGTTCGATCCATTATAACTAATGATCTTACTCGGCACACCATAACGAAATATAATCTGGTTCTTGATAAACCTCATAATAACTTGCTTGGTTACATTCGAATACGATGCCGCTTCAACCCATTTTGTGAAGTAATCAATAGCTACCAGAATGAAATGATGTTCATTCGAAGCTTTAGGCTCAATCATACCAATCATATCAATTCCCCACATGGACAAGGGCCATGGAGAGGAAATGACATTCAACAGTGTTGGGGGAACATGAATCTTATATGCATAAATTTGACACTTGTGACACTTCTTCACAAACTTGCATCAGTCAGATTCCATTGTCAGCCAATAATAACCTGCTCTCAACATCTTCTTTGCCATAGCATGTCCGTTGGAATGAGTACCAAAGGAACCTTTATGGACTTCATTCATCGACATGTATGCTTCGTGTCTATCCACGCATCTGAGCAAAACCATATCGAAGTTTCTCTTGTAAAGCACATCACCATTCAGGTAGAAGTTTTCAGCTAATCTTCTCAAAGTCTTCTTATCTTTCAAAGATACCCAAGGCGGATAAATATGACTTTGGAGAAAACTCTTGATATAAAAGTACCACGACTTTTCATCTTTGACTTCTTCAACAACAAACACATGAGCTGGTCTTAAAAGATGCGTCACAGTCAAAATGGGAACTTCATTCCAAAATTTCACCACAATCATCGAAGCCAACGTTGCAAGAGAATCCGCCATCCGGTTTTCATCTCTAGGGATATGATGAAACTCAACCTTTTCAAAGAAAGTTGAAATCCTCGTATAATCTCTATATGGTATCAAACCGGGTTGATTCGTCTCCCATTCACCTTTGATTTGATTCACAACCAAAGCTGAATCTCCATAGACATCGAGATAATTGATTCTGAGATCAATGCCTTCTTCAAGTCCCATAATGCAAGCTTCATACTCATCCATATTATTTGTACACTTGAAAGTCAATCTAGCTGTAAACGAAAAATGCGTGCCTCGGGGAGGAATAATCATTGCCCCAATGCCATTTCCATAATGATTAACAGCTCCATCAAATACCATGTCCCAACGAGAACCAGGTTCTGGCCTTTCCTTAAGCAATGGTTCATCACAATCTTTCATCTTCAAGTACAATATCTCTTCGTTAGGAAATTCATACTACACTGACTGTTAATCTTCAATTGTTTGGTGAGCCAAATGGTCATCCAAGACACCACCTTTAATTGCTTTTTGAGATTAGTATTCAATATCATACTCAGAAAACAACATCTGCCAACGGGAAATCCTCCTAGTTAAAGCAGGCTTCTCAAAAATATACTTGATTGGATCCATTTTGGATATCAACCAAGTAGTATGATTCAACATATATTGGCGCAGCCGCTTAACAGCCCAAGCCAATGCGTAACAAGTCTTTTCAAGCATAGAATACCGAGTCTCACAGTCGGTGAATTTCTTAGTGAGGTAGTAAATTGCATAATCTTTCTTTGAATATTCATCTTGTTGACCCAAAACAAAGCCCATACTCTCCTCAAGCACAGTCAGATACATGACCAACAATCTTCCTTCAACAGGCGGAGACAAAATTGAAGGCTTAAGCAAATACTTTTTGATACTATCAAAAGCTTTCTGGCAATCTTCGGTCCAATCACAGGACTGATCTTTCTGAAGAAGCTTGCATATAGGCGCACATGTGGCAGTCATATGCGATATAAATCTTGAGATGTAATTCAAGCGACCGAGAAAACCTCTGACTTGCTTCTTAGTTTAGGGCGCAGGCATCTCTTGTATTGCTTTGACCTTGACAGGATCAACTTCAATACCCTTCTCACTGACAATAAAGCCGAACAACTTACCAGAGCGAACACCAAAAGTACACTTATTGGAATTCAAGCGGAGTTTGTACTTCCCCAAACACTGGAATAACTTCAATAAATGCTCAACATGTTCTTCTTTATCACTTGATTTGGCAATCATATCATCAACATAGACTTCAGTCTCTTTATGCATCATATCATGAAAAAGAGTAGTCATAGCTCTCTGGTATGTTGCATCAGCATTCTTCAAACCGAAAGGCATCACTCTATAATAGAATGTTCCCCAGGGTGTAATGAATGCGGTCTTCTCCATATCTTCAGGTGCCATCTTGATTTTATTATAACCAGAAAATACGTCCATAAACAAAAAGACTCTGAATTTAGCTGTATTATCTACCAACATATCAATGTGTGGCAGAGGAAAATCATCTTTTGTATTAGCTTTATTCAAATCTCTATAATCAACACACATACAGACTTTTTCGTCCTTCTTTGGAACAGGCACAATGTCGGCCACCCACTACGGATATTCGGAGGTTACAAGAAAACCAACATCAATCTGCTTCTGCACTTCCTTTTTGATCTTTACTGCCATATCAGGATGAGTTCTCCTTAACTTCTTCTTGACCAACGAGCATTCTGGCTTTAATGGCAATCTATGATCCACAATCTCAGAATCCAAACCAGACATGTCTTGATAGGACCAAGCAAACACATCTGAATATTCTCGAAGAAGATCAACCAAACCCTTTTTTGCCTCTGGACATAATTGAGACCCAATCTTGACTTCCTTCACACCATCTTCGGAACCCAAGTTGACTAGTTCAATCTGCTCTTCAAACGACTGAATGGCTTTTTCTTCATGCTCAAGTAAATGTGATAATTCATCAGATACTTCTTCATCATCAATTTCTTCCTCAGCCTCAAACACAGGGAAATCAAAGTTTGGAGAGGGAGTAGGATCATTGTATTCAATGGGTTTGAGAACCAACCTGCATAATAATTTGATATTTTGATTTTAGAGAAGTGAATTGTGACCAAATATTATGCATATGGACAATTATTATTTACTTATGTTTTTTGTGATTACCATTTTTAGGAAAGCAAAAAGTAAAAATAAAACATCATAGATGTGGATGAATAAAATTGTATTTCATTGATGATAATTGAAATGCCTAACAATGTTCACTTCTCCCTTAGGCATAGGAGAAGGATTTTTCTTAAAATGAAAAACAAATTACTTAGAGTGGTGAACAACAATAGGAATATCAACAACAACCCAATTGTTGTAAGTCTGGCCATGCGTCACAAGTTAGCGCAAGCTTCGTCTTCATTGTTACGATCCTCGAGCACAACAGCTGAGTGTTGATCACTACCATGAATGAACCCTCCACTGCGGAAACTCGGTTGAACATCTTCAACTTTGACATTGAACGACCCTAGTTGAAATCCCAATCCGACCCTATTCTTATTTTCAGCAATATCTATCACATGACCCCACTAATCAGTGTTGCCAGTCTCAATAGCTTTTTGTGCATCATTTAAATAAGACATGGGTGCCCCAGTTTTCTTTACTTCACCAGCAATAGACAAGGCTTGGAACGGCGTTCCAACCTCCTTCTCGGCTTCAATGTAGGAAAAGAATGACAGATGGCTCACTAATAACGCCTTCTCTCCACCACAAGCAACAAGCTTTTCGTTCTTCACAAGTTTAACATTCTGATGTAGAGTATACGTCACTGCTCCAGCTTCATGGATCCACGACCTTCCCAATAAATAACTATAGGTCGGGTGAATATCTATTACTTGGAAAGTAATATGAAAATCACTCGGACCTATCTTGACTAGAAGATCCACTTCACTAATGACGGTCTTACGGGAATTATCAAACGCTTTGACAATCATGCCACTGTACCTCATCGGGGAGCCTTGATAGGAAAGTCTGGACAAAGTTAATTTTGGAAGCACATTCAGAGATGACCCAGTGTCCATTAATACATTGGACAGTGCGTCCTCCTTGCAGTTAATAGAGATATGTAGCGCCAGATTGTTATTTCTGCCTTCCTTAGGAAGCTCTTCATCACAAAAACTCAAATTATTGCAAGAAGTGATGTTAGCAACAATATGGTCAAACTGATCCATAGTAACATCATGTTCAACATACGATTGCTCAATTACTTTATGCAATGCCTCCCTATGCGCCTCAGAATTCATCAACAGAGATAACACCGAAATCTTTGATGGGGTTTGGAGAAACTACTCCACCACATTGAACTCACTTCTCTTTATTAATCTCAAACATTCATCATCATCGTTAGTCTTCATCTTGCTGGATTCACCAGACTGACATACTGGAGCACTAACTAGATTCACCACTGGCATATCTATCTTCCTACTGATTGAAACATCCTCTATCTCCTTCGGAAAGACCGGACCGAAGACACGACAACTACTGTCACCTTTGCAATATCAGCTATATTCACCACAGAATCTGCAATCGGTAAAGGAACCTCTTTATCATTCTCCACCATTGTGCAGTTATATTGATAAGGCACAACTTTATCGGAAGCATATGGGACAGGGCCTGCTAACCGTATTACCAACGGCGATATCTATCTATTAATGGTGTTGCTGCTGCTGCTATCAAATTGGATTACTACCCGCTCAGGGGTTTTGAACACTGGCACTATCACGTTCACATCATCTATATCCTTTGATTGTTGAATCTGGATTACATTCTCATCCATCAACTTCTGGATATCTCTCTTGAAAATAATACACCCACAGGGGTTCATACTATAGATTGTACAACCATCATGGTCGTGCTCACAGTCCTTGATCAAAAACAAGGTTCTATGCATCTCCACCAATGACCTATGGATATGTCGTACATCGAATACTCGAAAATTCCCTGGACATCCATTCACCATGTTGACAGTAGCATTACCATGGGCAGGCAACAAATTAGCTTTCACATTAGGTGTGTGGTCCTCAAAGGACAACATCCCACTCTTCACAAGCTTTTATACTTAATAATTCAATGGGTAGCAGTTCTCAATATCATGGCCAGGGGCTCCCTGGTGAAAGGCATAACGGAGTTCGGGTTTGAACCACCATGGAAGTGGCTCGGGAATTTGTGGTGGATTTCTGGGTTGAAGTAGGTTCTTGAGAACCAAAGATGGATATAATTCAGCGTAGGAGATAGGAATGGGATCAAAAGAGACATTCTTCCTCTCAAAACTTTGTTGTTGATTATTGTTGTTGTTGTTGTTGGTTCATTGTTGTGGTTGTTGTTGACGTTGCTGTTGAATTAGAATAGATTGATTGTTAGAATTGTTGGAAAAAACTGGAATCACTGAAGAGAATTGATATTGATGCTGACGTGGTTGAGAGCTCCTTCTGACATGAGGCCTCCTCTGCCTCCCCACAGATACTAAATTAGTTTCCCCCTTCTTTTTCTTAGAGAAACCACTCCCATACTTGTAAGATCCTAATTTTGACCCTAAGATCCCTCATGACATCATAGCATTGCATTTGCATAGCCTCATGGATCATAAGCATTTTGGTTCCTTTACCTTGGGGTTGGGACCTTTCGTGAGCTGGTTTGAGATCACCAAGCATGCTTGAATTATATATCATTGCTTTTCTCCTTTTTTATTCACTAACCAAAAGCATAAAAATATGTCACTAACCTCTCTTGTTTGTAGCTTGAGCAGTCACAAGGTCAAAAGCTTCTAGGAGACCCTATATGCATTGATATGGTCAAAAGAAGATGAAAGCAAGCATGGAAATGGTTCCCAAAGCTCGCATCCATCAAATATGCCTCCCAAGTATCTTAATTCATCATTTTGATCAAAGCAAGTCAAAGGGCTTGAGGTTTGTTTCCCAAGGAAACCCTAATTCATCTATTCATCAACTATGCCTTGCTCATGAAGCAACCTCAACCCATGATCAAAAATAATCAAGGGAAGTTCTTTAATTCATCATTTCATGCATATTTTAACTTATTTGAGTGCCCTCAATCATCAATTCATCAAGATATGAGGTGTGGACTTGAGAAGTTGATCAGTCAATTCATCTGACTATTTTGAATTACACTGAGACCTAACCTTTTATGTGTTGGTCAAATGGAGATGACCCCAAGAGAAAAACTTTTCTTAAGTACTATATGCACAACTTTCATGTTCATCAAAAATTGATTTGAAGCTTTGAAGGTCATCATCCATTCCAAGACATTATAGGTCATTTTGACTGAAACCCTAATTTTGGGTCAACTTCCCAAGGACATAACTCCTTCATTTTTTATGATTTTGAGGTGATATAAAATGCATTGGAAAGCTTAAGATGTCTACTTAAAATGTTATATTGAGAAAATTTTCAAAATCTCAAAATAAATACATGTGATAATGCAAAACATTATAGGTCATTTTAGACCAAATGCATTGAAATGTGAAAAAGTCCAACTTCAAGTGCCCATAACGTCTTCATAAAAAAATCCAAATGATGCACAATTTAAGTCCAAATTGATTTCCTTGAAAAGATCTACAACTTTCATGTTGAAGATTTTGTCATTTAAAGATTTCATCATTGAGGAAGAAGGGCTTGAACTTTGGACAATTTTGAAAATTCCACATATGCATGTTTTGCACCCTACACTTCAAGTTCAATTTTCACTAATTTCCAAGGTCCAAATAGAGTTTTGATCAACATAACATTTATTCCTTATGCAATAAGCTTTCCAACCTGTAATACCCCAAAATTTACCCTTTATTTTTCCTGGAAGCATGGGATTATATTTTACACTTCATTAGTATCATATTAGGTCATACTCATTGCATACTGCATTAGTGACATGGAGATCAGGTTTTGATCGATCACTCCTTAATAGAAGGAGCCCACACAAAGCAATATTGAGAATTGGACTTCATTTTCTAAGTATACAAGTCTCAAGGGTCTCAGGGGGGTCCAAGTATCTTATTATGGTCCTCAGTTCATCAGTGAAAGATTCAAAGCTATCAGAGTGTTCGTCTGGATTTAATCAGAAATTAGGGTTTCATGGCTACCTGCAACAGGCAATGTTTGGTTGGAAGTAGAGGAGCTCATCCATGTCATGATTAGAGAGGCATCTTGGCCTAGGAAGATTCACAATTATCTCAGAAAGATCCATTGGCAATCAGTGCAATCAGTTCCTGATCATTTTGCCCTAAAACTAAGGTTTGGTATAAAATTAGTTTATTTCTGATTCTTTGGGTGAAACTCTTTTCCATGGCCCTCCATATGTCCACAAGGGTCTACATATAAAAAATCAGCTCTTTATTTGAGCTAGAAGTGCTTCAATTGATCAATGGAATCGGGAATCAGACAGTTTGGGAAAAGTCAACATTGGGGCCAGAAAAGTCAACTCTTGACATTTTGAGAGTGGAATCTCAAAATCCATGCCTAGGGGATCCTACATGTGAAATTTGATAAAGGTTGTATCATGGATTCATCATTTAATCAGGAATTGGAAAAGTTACTTAATTTGGAAATGATTGACTTTCCATTTAGGGCAAGTTTTCATGATCGTTGCACTCACTTTAAGCCCATTTTGCATCAAGATAAAAGCTCCATTTGAAACTTTCTCCAACATGAAAGTTGTTCCTCTTGTTCCAAGCTTTCTATAGATATAAAGTTTGCTCCATTTGGATTAGAATTGAGAAAGTTATGCTTAGTCAAAGTGAGACATTTTTTTAGGACACTTTGAAAATTTTCTAAGTCCAAAATCTTCAAAATTTGTCAAGACTTCTTGACTAGTTTTCTTGCACTTCAAGGCATTATTTGAAAATACTTTCTTCATAACAATTGTACCTTGCCATGTCCTATTTTACATCCTTTTGGAATAATCTCATTTGGATCCATGGTTTGAGAGATACATTCATTTAAAGTGGGCACCATGACTTGATTTTCTAGGTAGATTTTGGGCCTGGCTAGCCCAATCAGATTTTCTAAGCATGCTGCACAAACCAGTCACATTTTTTTACCTCTTTTGGCCATGCATTGGACATCCATTCACTTAAGTTTGGCCCAAAATAACAACATTTTACACCTCACTTCACACTTTTATTCTTATGGATAAATCACTTATTAAAAAGCCCATGAGAACACCTAATTCACCCTATTTAAGAAGCTGAAACCCTAACCCTAAAGGGGCATTGGAATTTCGTGGCAAGGAGGCAAAGCTTCATCACATATCAGATTCCATTCCACTTCTATTTTCCATTAGGTAATCATCTCTTCCATGGCCATGTTTTGATATATCTACGCTTGCTTACCATGTTCATCACCATTAATCCTTCCATTTTCATATTTCTTTTTCTTATTTAAAATATTTTCTTTGTCCATAAAATGACCCAAAATATTTTTCACTTCTCTTAACGTTTTATTTAATTTTATATAATTTTTATTTTCGTATTTTTTAATATTAATATTTTATTTTAATTATTTATTCTAAATGGTCCATTTTAACACACTTTTTTTATTAATTTTATTTTTATGACTTAAAATTATTGTTAGCATTTGATTTTTGGGATGAAGGTTGACCACTGTTTCATGGTCAACCTGACCTTTTCTTGGAATTTTATTTCACATTTTCAATTTATTTTGGATTTAATTTTTACCTAGTTTGGTTGGTGGACTTTTAATTTGACTTCTGTTTTATTTTAATTAATTCAAGTACCAATTTTCATTATTTTTAAAATATTTTTGGGGGATGATGATGTCCTAACCCCACCTTATTTAGTTTAATTTTTCATAATTTTCATGATTAATTTACTATTTATTCTTGATTCATTTCTAACCTAGTCTCATTAATTGACTTTTGGTTTGACCTCTATTTTATTTTAATTAATTTATGTACCAATTTTCGTTATTTTTAAAATATTTTTGGGGTATGATGATAACCTGACCCTACCTTATTTAGTTTAATTTTTCATAATTTTATTGATTAATTTGCTATTTATTTTCTATTTTTTAAGTTGACTTGAATTTTCAGTTGACTTCTTTATGATCGATGTTTGACTTAGGGATTGATTATGGCAATTGAAGAGATCTTTTGATCCTCCCTTATTCATCTCATATGCCATGTATTAGAGGCCTTTTAACTTGATTTTATTTGGTCCTTACCTCATTTCCTGATTAAATTATTCAGTGGACCCTTCGTGTGCATATTTTCATCTGTTTGATTCATCTGTTATCTTTTATACTTGTTTCTCTCATTCATGCTTTCTATTGCTTGATTATTTAACATGTTCATACTCCCATGCATTGTTTAAATGCTCCATTATTTGATTCTTTGATTTGATTATATATTGTTTATTTATCCAATCTGATTGATAACTGTTGCCTGCTTGTATGATGTATGAGGCATATATTTTTATTGTTTGTTTGCCATGAACAATCCCCATTCATAACAAATGTACTCCTCTCCCATAAAGTGTACAATATTTATTTCTTTATTTCTTTAGTCACCTGTTAATACAAGAATTAAAACGAACATCCGATAACCATTTCAAAATAAGATCAAAAGCTCGATCCAACGTCGAGTAATCATTTTCAAAATTTAACAGAACCAACACGCATTCATCCATCCTCTTGTAAGTCGATTGCCTCAGACATCTCCATCTACCTGTAAGTCGATTGCCTCAGGCATCGCCATCTACCCTTATCCGTAACTCCTCTCCGCGCTCCATTCGTCGACTCTTGTTCCGTTTAGGTAGCACCCATTAGGTAGAACCCTTTGTATGATAACATAGGTAGAATTCCCCTATTCTTTGCATGCTAACATTAGGTAGATGTTCCCCTTTGTAAATCCTAACACATAGGTCCATATTGCATGACAACTCTAGAGTAGAGCTTCCCCACTTTTAGACCTTCCGTGCGTCTCCGATCTTGTGGCATGTCAGTCCGTTCTATTGCAAAGAGGTAACCGCCTAAGACTCGATTCTGCGAGCTGCGACACCTACTGCTAGGACGTTGAACACACTGCCCACCCTCCTTTGACACAGTTGGTGTCCTCTTTTGTAAGTCCATGTTCAGATGGCAATCCTTAACCCCTAGTTAGCCGAACTAAGTTTTGCTCTGATTCTCATTCCAGATGAGATACGTAGGCATAAGACGCGACGTCTTATCGAGCACACTTCTCTTTAACCCATAGGTAGCCGAGCTACTTAGACTCTGATTCTCATACTCAGATGAGATACGTAGGCAGTGGATGCGACATCCTTGCGAGTCATTTTCTTTTAACCTTCCTTTTAGTAAATATTACTTTAGATATACCTACACCCTTTAGACTAGAACAACACTTATGAAAAGGGCTCCCTAGGAGTACCTAGGATGTTTTGGGTGCTTAAAACCTTCCCATTGCATAACCAACCCCCTTACCCAGATCTCTGACATTTTTACTAGTTTTTGATTCGATAAAACTTTTAGGTTTTTGTTCGCTTTCTAACCATTCCTTTGGATAAATAGAAGTGCGGTGGCGACTAGACTTGTATGGTTTACCTTGGATTTAGTCAATATCACTAATGGTAACGAATACCCCACTACAGAAAAGTGGCGACTCTGCTGGGGACTATCATTTGCCTAGTGGGTTTTGCCTACTTTTCATATTTGTTGTATTGTATGGTATATTGCTTTGTGACATATTTTTGTGCAATTTGGGATTACTGTATTGTATGTAATGATTGAATTGTTTGAATATTAATTCCTTGTATGCTTGGTGATCTTCGTGAGTTGAGTTCTATACCCGAACTCGAGTTCACTTAGGATAGGAGAATGACATAGTCTTGTTGACTTGTGTGGAGTCATTCCTTAGCAAGTTGACTTGCAAGCCCATTCACTTGGTGGAGGTTATGTTGGGATCAATAATGTCACACGAGTAGTCGTGGTTAGGCATTACTCTTTCCAATATATGCCTTAGAAGCCAAGGACCTTAGTTTACTACGCCCATCTTGGCCTTTTTTTAGGACGTAGTGCGAAGATCGTTCAAGTGTAAGATTTGATACGATTGTTACGCGATACTACACTCATAAGAGTCTCTCTTGAGAATATTTTTGGAATACGAGTAGTCGTTTATCCGATAATATCCGAAAGATGGGATGATGACTATGGGAACCTCTTGAAGAACATGATTGTCAGGTTTAACCATAGTACACTCCCTTTGGGTGGTTCTTAACCAAGACTCCACGCTCGCGACTCGCAACAAACCCTTGATTCGTGGTTGATCCGTTCTTGTGTATCCTAAATATCAATGGAACTTGGGTGTTGATAAGGTGTAAACCATAATCCAGCAAAATGGATGATTGATATTAAGGATGATTTGATCCATCCCATGACCTTTGTGTGGTGTGATTTGCTTGATCCTTGAGTGTGATTGTTGCATCCATGCATTCATGCATTCATACACATCCATATCATCAACAATGAGAAAACTTTAAAGGAACTTAAGAGGTCTATTTGCAAATTTTCAGACATGGATAAGCAAAGAAGGAATACGAAGAAGTATAGTTTCAGACAACCCGACTTGAAAGAGTTAAGGAGTTTGACATCCTATGTATTAGATCCCTTGGAATTCAAGGCTCGTCATGGGAAGCTTTTGTCTATTCTGGCTACTCATGCGGATGAAGGTCTAATGAGTGTGTTGGTGCAGTTCCTTCTTCTCAAGAGATTGCCGATCTGTTGCGTATAGATGAATCTATTATTGGTGCTCATATGACTACCAAAGGTGGAATTCAAGGTCTCCCATCTGATTTCCTCATTGATCAAGCTACTATGTTTGGGAAGGCCATGAGTGAGGACGCCTTTGAGGCCATATTTGTACTTCTCATCTATGGGCTAGTGTTATTCCCCAACATCGACATGTTTGTGGATGTGAACGCCATTAGGATTTTCTCTACTCTTAATCCTGTTCCTACTCTGTTGGGTGACACTTATTTCTCTTTGCATATGAGGAATGCAAAGGGCGGTGGTACCATTGTGTGCTTTTTGCCTCTGTTGTACAAGTGGTTTATTTCACGTTTGCCTCAGACGCTCGCCTTCAAGGAGAACAAAGGATGTCTACGGTGGTCCACGAGACTTATGTCTCTCACTAATGATGATATCTTTTGGTACAACCGTGTATATGATGGTGTGCAGATTATCGACTCTGTGGTGAATTCTCCAATGTACCTCTTCTTGGTACATGGGGGTGAATTAACTACAACCCTATTTTGGCACGTCGTCAGCTTGGGTTCCCCTTAAAGGATAAACCCAATAACATTCTGTTAGAGGGTGTGTTCTTTCAGGAGGGTAAAGATCCCCAAGGCTTGAAGGACGGGATGGTCTGCACTTGGCGCAAGATCAATAAGAAAGGAAGGAAGGAAGGAGCTAGGTCCGAAGAACTATATCGCTTTAGAACCCTATACCTCTTGGGTTAGGAGGAGAGCTTCCGAGTACCTCATGCCTTATGAGTATACAAGACCCACACCTTTGGTTGTGGCTAGGCCTTCAACCCTCCCTAGCCAAGGAGTAGAGGAGTTGAGAGACCAAGACCGTTCGCGTGCTTGGATCCGTTAACGAGAGGAGTTGCTTCAGCAGATCAGAGAGAAGGATGCTTTGATAGAGTTCCTTGAGCACCAGGTTATTGATGATCCTGATGACACATTGACTTCTCTACTTCCTCAGTCTTCCAAGTTTTGGAAGAGGAAGTATGATCGACTCACCCAAGAGAAGGCAGATATGGAGGCAGCCTATGAGAGGGAGGTGAAGAGGCTTCATGCAGCTTATCTTCCGGTCTCGAGGGCTTTGGACGATTGCTTCTAGGGATCCATAGGATGTTCATTTTCCTTCTCTCTTGTATTATATTTGGTTTCCAAGACTGTACTTCTTTGGCGTAAAAACATTTCCAAATATTAATTGACGTGATATTTCCGTATGTGATAAATGTTTAATATTTCCAAAATTTGCAAATAAGACTCTAAAGTTCCTCTGATATAAAAATTAAATCATAAGCATTATATGAATCATGTTTATCTATTCCTAGGGGTTTATATCTTCTTCTTTATTCTAGTCGCGGTTTTCTTACACTGTTTATCTAATGTGAGACTGGAATCAAGGGGTAGAATACCCTTTGAAATTGATAAACATGTCATTGCATTTGCATATTCATTAGCATGTCTTGTATAACAGGTACCGCCGTAGTGTTCTCATCTTGTTTGGTATTCCATTATTAGGATAGCTGACTCAGGCATTCACCGATACGGTACCCAAAGAAACCAACAAAGAGCAATGGAAGGTCTACAAGCAGAGCTCGCTGAGATGAGGATTCGCATGAATCAGTTCATGGAAGTAGTCCAAGGAGTGGCTCAGGGACAACAGGAGATTAGATTGTTGGTACAGGGGAATCCTCCTACTACTCAACCGGAGGTTGTGGCTGATCCTCCCGCTAGAGAGGCTAATGGACCCAATGGACCGGGGCCTATCCTAATCCCACATGGCAACCTTGGTCAAAAACCCATCCATGATGATCAGGAGGATCAATTCCCCCTGCTTCAGGAGGACTTTGGCATGGGCCATGGTATGGACCCTATACTTCGGAGACTGGAAGAGAGGTTAAAAGTTGTGGAAGGGCAGAATGCTCTTGGTGTGGATGTTACTGACTTGGGGCTGGTCCCAAGCG
This sequence comes from Lathyrus oleraceus, assembly GCF_024323335.1. NCBI lineage: Eukaryota > Viridiplantae > Streptophyta > Magnoliopsida > Fabales > Fabaceae > Lathyrus > Lathyrus oleraceus. The sequence goes on along the minus strand of NC_066583.1, from coordinate 375,219,350 downwards.
TGAGAGTTCCGCCAAAATTCAAAGTCCCCGTGTTTGATAAGTACAATGGAAACTCTTTCCCGAAGACTCATGTACAAGCTTACTTCCGCAAGATGATTGCGTATTCTGATGATGAGAAGCTGCTCATGTACTTCTTCTAGGACAGCCTATCTGGGGCATCCTTGGAGTGGTATATGAGGCTGGACAAAGCCCATATTCATTGCTGGAGAGACTTGGCTGAGGCCTTTGTGAAGCAATATCATTACAATGCGGATATGGCACCTGACAGGACTCAGCTCCAGAATCTGTCTCTCAAGAGCAATGAGTGCTTCAAAGAGTATGCTCAACGTTGGAGAGAGTTGGCTTCCCGTGTTCAGCCTCCGATGTTGGAAAAAGAGATGGCCAACATGTTTATGAACACACTGCCTGGATCTTATTTGGAGCGTCTGGTGGGATGCAACGCCTCGAATTTTGCTGATGTGGTCTCTACCGGTGAGAGGGTGGAGAACTACTTAAAGACATGTAAGATCCAAAATGGGGTTGAATCATCTTCGGGGTCAAAGAAGTCGTTCTTAGGAGGACAGAAGAGGAGAGAAGGGGATGCAAATGCCATATCTTCTTATCAGAACAGGGGTAACCGGAGGAATAACTTTCAGAATTACCATCAACAACCTTATGTTACAGCAGTGACCATTCCGGCTGCAGCACCAGTGCAACAACAACAACCTCAACGTCAACAAAATCAATACCAACAACAACAAGGTAATAGACCTGCTTATCAACAGAGACAGAGGATGATGGATAGGCGTTTCAACACTCTTCCGATGTCGTATGCCCAATTGCTTCCCAACCTTCAACATTTGCAACTTGTGCAGTTACGCACTTTGGCTCCTCCCGTTGGCAGGCTTCCAGTGGGTTATGACGCCAATGCTAGGTGTAATTTCCATTATGGGGCACCTGGCCACACTATTGAGAACTGTAAAGCTTTTAAGCATGTAGTTCAGGACCTTATTGACTCAAAGGCCATTAACTTTGCGCCGGCTCCTAATGTTGTCAACAATCCTATGCCGCAGCATGATAGAGCAAATGTTAACATGGTGGAAGGAGAAGTCAAATCAGTCAAGGAGGTGTTGAAGATGAAGACTCTGCTCTTAGAAATCAAAGAATACTTGCTAAAGGCATATGTTTTCCCTGGTTGTGGGAGCGGTTGTTTGGGTTGTGTTGCATAGAGTGGGGGTTGTGTGAAGCTGCAGCAGGGTATCCAGGCCTCGCTTGACGATGGTATCCTCCAAGTTGAAGACTTATCTGCCCAAAGGTCTGTTGAAGGGGTTGCTAAGAATGCAAATGTTGATCCTCTCTTTCCTGAAGATGCTGAAGAATTTACAAATGTTGTTCCTGCTGATTTTGTAATTCCCAATGATGTAATTAATTTTTCTGATGCTGTTGCTGATATTCCAAACATGGTGTTCGATTCTGATGTACTTGCTGAACTCGATTCCGATGTTTTGGATGTTTGTACTTCAATAAATAAGATTTTTGAGTATGACTGTGACGTTGCCACTATCACAATTTTCTACTCGACTGCTCAGATCAGTGCGCCAGTAGCGCAACCGGTACCACCAGTGCGACCGCATCAATCCACAATGACCATCACGACCCCTGGTCCTTTACCTTTCACCAGCGAAAGGGTCATTCCTTGGTATTACGGGGGGAGTGTGTACACGCATGATCATGGAGTAGAGCAGCCATTGAAAGTAGAAGAGGTGCAGGATCAGAAGTCTGAACCTGGAATTGAGATAAAAGATCCCGCAGTGGATAATGTTGGTGGAATCGGGCGATTCACCAGAAGTGGTAGACTGTTCTCACCACCAGTTACCCAACCTGATAGTGCTGACGCCGCGGCGAAGGCCAAAGGAAAGCAAGTTGTGAATGAGGGTGCCTCTGCACCACGGGATGGCTCTGAGCCTGCTTTTGCGAAGGATGTGGACGAGCTCTTGATAATTATAAAGAAAAGAGACTACAAGGTAGTTGATTAGTTAATTCAAACATCGTCTAAGATATCTATTCTATCACTCCTATTGTGTTCGGGGGCACACAGGGAGGCACTCCTGAAGGTCCTTAATGATGCATATGTGCCTCAGGAGATCTCAGTGAACCAACTAGAAGGGATCGTTGCAAATGTTCATACAAGCAACGGGTTGGGTTTTACTGATTCTGACTTGACACCAGCTGGACGCGATCATAACAAGGCTTTGCACATCTCGATGGAGTGTAAAGACACTGTGCTATCCCATTTTCTGGTGGATACAGGTTCCTCTCTCAATGTGCTACCCAAGAGAGCCCTGTCAAGGTTGGATGTAGAAGGTTTGATCTTGAAGCCTTCCGATCTTGTGGTAAGAGCCTTCGATGGTTCTAAGAGGTCGGTGTTCGGAGAGGTAGAATTTCCAATTCAGATTGGATCACAAACCTTTAACACCGTATTCTATGTGATGGATATCAGTCCTTCGTATAGATGCTTGTTGGGTCGTCCTCAGAAGATCAAGTTCCTGGTCAACGGAAGAATTATCACTGTCTGTGGTGAGGAGGATATTCTGGTCAGTAACCTGTCTACATTCAAGTATGTAGAGGTAGAATGTGAGATTCATGAGACCCTGTGTCATGCCTTTGAGGCAGTTTAAGTCAAGGATGCAGCTCCAGTGGAAGAGGTTGAAGCAAGTGCATCTTTGTTGTCCTTCAAGCAGGTGTAACACCTCAAAATTTACCCTCCTCTTCTTGAGAATAGTTTGACATATTGCATTTCATTTTTTAGAGCTTTAGGCATTGCATTTTGCATCTCATGTGAAATAAGAAAGTCGTCCTCCAAAGTCTTTTCAAAAGATGGAGGAGTTACATGATTCAAGCCTGAGGGTCTCTATGAATTGATGATTAACCATCTGAGGGTTTGCACTTCAATTAGGGTTTCCTGATCCTTCAAAGGTCTTGAGAATTATCTTATTTGCAAGGATATATTACCATCATCATGGTTCTATCATCATCAAGAGTTCCAGAGTTTATCCTCAATTTCCTTTGGATTAGGGTTTTGACCTCTGGTCAACCCTAATCAGTGCAATTCTTCCTACTAGGGTTTCTCAAGGAGATGAGGTATTTGCTGGGGATAAGGGTCACATGATTGTTATGAGGAGCTTACATGAACTAGGGTTTCATTTTTGAGCAATTTCCCCAAGTGATGGAGGCTCAAGCTGATCAGAGCATTTCAAGGTCATCTGAGGACCAAAAAGTCAATTGTGCAGTCAACTGAGGGCTATGAGGTGGGGAAATGAGTTGAGACACCTCAATCATGTTCAAAAGAGGTTCATTTGTTAGTTTAAACATCTATCTTGAAGATTTTGAAGTCATGGCAAAAGTTTCCAAAAATGGAAAGTGACTTGTAATTCAAAGTTTCCAAAAATGGCAAGTTTTTGGTTCACATTCAAATTGACTTATCAACATCAAAGAAGCTTCAAATGGATTTTTGGTGAACATGAAAGTTGTAGATCTTTGTCTCCCATTTCCAAAAAGTCCTAGATCATGTCCATATGATGATTGGTTGAGAAGTTATGGCCAAATGATCACAAAGTATGCATGGAAGTTCAAAGTGACATAACTTTTGATTCAAAACTCCAAATTGGTCCATTCTTTTTGCAAAATACTCCTCATGACCAATACTTTTCAAGTGAACCATTGCCATGCATAAGAGATGCTTGTATTATCATCATTCCACAAGTGTTCATTTTGGAGGGAAATTGCATAATTCAAAATTTGATTATGATACAAGCAAGATGACACTTCCATGATGACCATTGGCTATTTTTAAGTGAATTTCAGCCTTGCCTGAGCACTGTTCATGTGTGGATTGGCCATGCTAAGCTCATTTGCAAATTTGCACATTACTTCATAATTCCCTAATCATGTTTAACCAATGCTTAATTGTGATTTCAGCATGATTAGCACCTCATATAAATAGCAAACCCTAACTGTATTTGCTAATAACAGAATTCAAATCTAAAAATTTCCATTTCCCTCCAAATTTTCTCTCTCTTCGAAATTCAAATTTCTTCACACAAACCTTCAATCTCTTTGCATATTCATGATCCTTGTGTAATTCTGAGCAAGAATCAACCATTGGTTTGAGGAACTGAGCAAGATTTCGAGCAGAACAAGTGAATCTTCATGGAAATGGAAGCTTGAAATTGAAGCAGATCTAGGTGCTTTCATCCAATTCTTTGTGCATAAAGCTTCAATAGAGGTTCAGTGGAGAAGATCTGGAGATTTTGAGAGCTTAAACACGCGAATTCAACAACTGCCATTTCCAAGTAGGTTGAATTCGATCCTCACCTTTTGATGTTTTATGTACATAATTGTGTAGATCTGGTTGTGTGGAGCATGCTGATGTGTTTATATTTGAAAATGGATGAGAAATGAGCATGTTATGTTGATTTAAAGTTTGGATCTCAATTATGTTCTTGCTCGATCTGGAAAAGTTAGGAAGAATTAGATGAATTGAATATGATATTTGAGATGTACGTGGAAAGAGCTTTCGATTGATACAGGCCTTGCCGGATTCTGCACTTTTGCACGGCGCCGCCGCCGACTGCATGGCCGGCACCGCCGTCTGGTATTTTTAGGGTTTTGCTGACTGTAGAGTCCATGTGTTACCCTGCGTGGCCATTTGATTGGATGCGATACTTTGACTGTGTCCACGCGTGTACCTTGACTGATGATTAGGCTGCTTAGGTGTATTAATGAAACAGTGAGTTTCATCATTCAAACCAGGACCGTTAGATTGATGAGCGCGCCAAGATCAGACGGCTAGGAATAATTCTGAGTTAATTCAAATTAATATGTTTCCCTCCATTTTCTTTTATTATTTCAATTATTTTAGTTGTTTTGTAAAAATCATTAAAAATAGAAAAATAGTCCAAATTAAGTCCAATTTTTTTTCATAGATTTGTTTTAATGTCTAGTTTTTTATAGCATTATTTCCATGAATTTTTGAGTGCTAGATTTTTTATGTGTGAATTTTGAATGAACATGGTGATATTTTGACATGTTGTGATCAATGCTTTGTGAAATGCTTATCTTTGAGCCAATTGATCTGATTTTTTGTATGATTGATCTTCACATGTGATATGAATTTTTGATAATTGGTTTGGAATTTTTATCATATGTTATCATCCTTTTTGACACATGAAGATATAATGTGACAATTTGTGTCACATTTTTGGCATTGCATTTGTGCATTTTTGTTCATCTATCATTTGAACTCTTATAGATTTAATTTTTTGCATGATGTTTGTTCATAACATGAGTAGCTTGCATGAAAAAGTTCATAGCCATTGGATGCATTTCTGTTTTGATTTGGATTTTCTAATTTGGATGTCCATTTTGTGCACCTTTGGTGGCCTTTGCTTTACATTGATCATTTGATGCCTTGGCCTTATGAATTGATATTGGTCCTTTTGAGGACCTCTTGTTGATTGTTTGAATGTGCAATATGCAAAAGATTGGCTTCTGTTTTGATCATTTGGTTTGGTTTTGAACCTAGTCTTTGTACTAGTGTTTTGTACATGAACTAACCTTGACTTGTGTTTCAGGTTTGGACACTTTGCATTAATGGTTGAGTTGCTCACCTTTTGAGATGCAAATTGGATTGTGTTCTAACTCCTTTATGTTTTGTAGGGATTTAAGTGATGTGTTGAGCTCATTGCTTCATATGAGTCCTTGAGCATTGCTCATTGAATTGTGTAACAGTTGGACTGTTTGTCTGTTTGTTTTCTGATTGGTTGTCTGAGATATTAACTGTTTAGCTTTTGTACAGGTACATTAGTTGCTAGCTTTTAGCTCTTGCTTGAGCTTTGGATTGTGGTTGATACACAACTTAGGTAGCTATTCTCTTACTCCATGTAGTCTGGAAGTCCTGTCACCTTTTTGGCAGGCATTTTGCTGGCAAGTCCTCCTTAAGAGGCTCTGTTTGTGTTTGTTTACAGATTGTGCCAAAGACCTCCAAGTGAGGCATGTTAATTGATAAGTCCTCCTAAGTGAAGAGGCAATTGACGGATAAAAGGGATTAGCAATCAATCCCCCATTATTCAGTGAGTCGTTCATTATGCTCGCACTACGTGCTGATGCTCTTGAACATGTGCCCAAGATCTTTGTACAGAGTCTGTCAAGTGGAATAGGGTCCCTCTTTCTGGATCCCCACACTTTCTTTGATTTGAGCTCACCCTGGCCAGGGTTAAGAGCATGAGGTCTCATCCTCATTTCCATCTTTGATCAGCTTCACCCTAACTCTCAATGTTAGTGGTTAAGAGCTACAAACTACCCTTGTACAGTTTGGCTTGTTTGTCGAGGTTGATATGACCCCTCTTGACTAAAGCCCACCCTTGGTGTGAAGCCTCTTGTATGAATATAGTGTGTGATGTTTGTTCACTTGTGTTGATGTTTATTTGTTGTTTGAGTTGAATCGCTTCTGAGGAAGTAGAATGCATGTTAGAGACCTCAACTTAGGGATTATTGTTTGCATGATAACTATTAGGCTCGAGTCAGTCTCCCTATTAGTTTGTTGTTTCCCTGGTCTCTGGTTAGGAGAGTGTTGTACCCCTGTTAAGGGGAACTACGTCACCCTGATTCTCATACCATTTGAGATACGTAGGCAGGAGATCGAGCAAGATCTCTCCGGGCAACCTTTTTGTTTCTTTTGACGTCTCAGCGTCTCTTTGTGTTTGTGTGACAACTATTAGGCTCGAGTCTGATTCTCCCTATTAGTTTGTTGTTTCCTTCCCCTGTTAAGGGGAACTACGTCGCCCTGATTCTCATACCAGATGAGATACGTAGGCAGGAGATCAAGCGAGATCTCTCCGGGCAACCTTTTTGTTTCTTTTGACGTCTCAGCGTCTCTTTGTGTTTGTGTGACAACTATTAGGCTCGAGTCTGATTCTCCCTATTAGTTTGTTGTTTCCTTCCCCTGTTAAGGGGAACTACGTCGCCCTGATTCTCATACCAGATGAGATACGTAGGCAGGAGGTTGTAAGCAATCTCTCCAGGCACCCTTTTGTTTTTTGAGTGTGTTCAACCTTTGCTTTTTCTTTTGTTGTTTTGAGTGTGTTCACCCTGTGTTTGTCTTCTTTGGTGTGAGTACTCGTTTGTTCAGCGTGTGCGTGTGTGGTATGTTTATACCTTGAGGATTTCTTCTGTCATCACTTGGGGTTCAGATTGGGGTTCACCTATACTGATTTGGGGTTCACACTGGGATTCATTTGTGACGGTTGTCACTCATTTGGTGTTCATTTGTGATGATGGTTATCATCTTTGGGGTTCTTTTGTGACGGTTGTCACTCACTTGGGGTTCATTTGTGACGGTTGTCACTCACTTGGGGTTCATCTGTGACGTTTGTGGTGATTATCTTTGGGGTTCATCTTTGGGGTTCATCTTTGGATATCTGTTTACTTTGTTGAGGTTCGTTCTGAGAACCTTTTTCTTTGGTGTACGCTGGTTAGCGTTTGTTGTTGTTAGGAATCGGATATAAGTCCATGTATTGGCATTCTGTTTCCTGTTTGTTTGTTGTCGTTTGGAATTGGATGTAAGTCCATGTATTGGCATTCTGTTTCCTTGTTTGTGGTTTTTGTTTGGAGTCGGATATAAGTCCATGTATTGACATTCTTTTTCATTGTTTGGTTTTTGTTAGGAGTCAGATATAAGTCCATGTATTGGCATTCTGTTTCCTTTTGAGTGTTCCTTTTGACGTCTCAGCGTCTCTTTTTGGTGTTTTGTTTCGACGTGCGTTAGCCGAGCTACGAGTGCTCTGATTCTCCTCTAGATAGAGGAGATACGTAGGCATAGGATGCGATGTCCTAGCGAGCATGTTCCCCATTCCCCCGAACTACGTTGACTCTGATGTTTGTTTCTGACAAACTACGTAGGCCCAGGATGCGACATCCTGCCGAGTCCACTTCCTCCGTTTCCCCCCACCTGTTTATTATTCCAGTTCGTGCAATTTCTTTGAGCAGTTTTATTAGCAACCTTTTTCTATTCTTTTCCTATTCTTTTGAGCGTGGATCCCGTCGAGTACGACGGACGTGAGGGGTGATAATACCTTCCCCTTGCGTAACCGACTCCCGTACCTTGTAATCTCTGGTCGTAAGATCGTTCCTTTCCCTTTCTTAGGTTAGTCCTGCGCTCCCTTTCCTTCATAGGATGAATAGCGTCGGTGGCGACTCTGTAAACTGTTATTTTTCCGCCGGTTGTTTTTCGCGTTGCGACAGCAGGCACAGGCCTTGGTAAATTCAGGTGTTGCTTCCGGTTGGGGACGTCTGGTGGATTTACCTGTAAAGGAAGACAAGTTTGGGATTGGGTATCAGCCGGCATTGACTTCTACAACTTCAACGCCTCAGACTCGTCAGGAGCCGATTACTTTCTCTAGTGCTAGCATCATTCAGTATGGCCAGGTCTTTGCAATCAACAAAGAAGATGGGGACAGTGATTGCGACATTGACAATTGGGAGCGTCCAAGGGTCCCGGGTGAAGTTCTCCGCAACTGGTCTTCTGAAGAGATTATCCAAGTCACTCTTCTTAAAGAGTAATTTTCTTTGTTTATTCATGCATATCCAAGTCTTACGTTCCGCCCAGGGTGTGATGACTCATTGTAGGGCTCATCTATGTGGATACCTGCATTTTTTATCATAAATAAAGGACGTCTTTTTGCATTCAAATATTTTGTTCATTGTCTTTCTATTTTTGCAGTTTTCAAAAATAAAAAATAAAAAAATATATACACATTTGGCAATGTTTTGTTTAGTTTCCACTTCTTGTTCACACTCATAAGCACATACCATCACTCATGCAGATGCACGTCACCGGATCCTATTGACAACAGTTCTACTATGGCTCGCTTCGACTTTGAAAATCCAATCTTTCAAGCTGAAGAAGAGGGTGATGAAGACTGTGAACTCCCTGAAGAACTTGCCAGGTTGTTAAAACAGGAGGAAAGGGTCATTCAACCGCACCAAGAGTCTATTGAAGTGATTAATCTCGGCACCGAGGACCCCAAGATAGAAATCAAGATAGGGGCTGCTTTGGAAGATAATGCGAAGAAGGGGTTGATTGAATTGCTGCAAGAGTATGTTGACATCTTCGCTTGGTCTTATGAGGACATGCCAGGGCTTGACACAGACATTGTGGTACACCGTTTGCCTCTAAAAGAGGATTGTCCTCCGGTCAAGCAGAAGCTCAGAAGAACAAGACCAGAGATGGCTGTCAAGATAAAGGAAGAAGTGCAAAAACAGTTGGATGCAGGGTTCCTAGCAGTTACAAATTATCCGCCATGGGTTGCAAATATCGTTCCAGTACCTAAGAAGGATGGAAAGGTACGGATGTGTGTTGACTACCGGGATCTGAACAGAGCTAGTCCTAAAGATGATTTCCCATTACCTCACATCGACATTTGGGTGGATAACACGGCTCAGTTCTCGGTATTCTCCTTCATGGATGGCTTTTCTAGATATAATCAAATTAAGATGGCACCAGAAGACATGGAGAAGACAACTTTCATAACCCCATGGGGCACCTTTTGCTACAAGGTGATGCCGTTTGGTCTGAAAAATACTGGGGCAACATATCAACGAGCTATGGTAACTCTTTTTCATGATATGATTCATCATGAAATCGAGGTTTATGTTGATGATATGATTGCCAAATCTCAGACGGAAGAAGAACATATGGTGAATTTGCAGAAAATGTTTGAGCGTTTGAGGAAATTCAAGCTGAGGCTTAATCCGAACAAGTGTACTTTCGGGGTGAGATCTGGAAAACTGCTGGGTTTTATTGTTAGTGAAAAAGAGATTGAGGTGGATCCGGCCAGAGTGAAAGCGATACAAGAAATGCCTGAGCCAAGAACAGAAAAACAAGTTCGTGGTTTCTTAGGAAGGTTGAACTACATTGCAAGGTTCATCTCTCACCTAACAGCCACGTGTGAGCCAATATTCAAATTGTTGAGAAACGATCAGGCTATCAGGTGGAATGATGATTGCCAAAGGGCTTTCAAAAAAAAAAGAGTATTTGCAGAATCCTCCTATCCTTATGCCTCTAGTCCCAGGGAGACCATTGATTATGTATTTGACAGTACTCGATAACTCCATGGGTTGTGTTCTCGGTCAACACGACGAGACAGGTAGGAAAGAGCATGTCATCTACTACCTGAGTAAAAAGTTCACAGATTGCGAGTCGAGATACTCAATGCTTGAAAAGACATGTTGTGCACTTGCATGGGCTGCTAAGTGATTGAGGCAATACATGCTGACTCACACAACCTTACTGATCTCCAAAATGGATCCAGTCAAGTATATATTTGAGAAGCCAGCTTTCACCAGAAGGGTTGCTCGTTGGCAAATGGTACTGACAGAGTACGATATCCAGTATACATCCCAGAAAGCCATCAAAGGGAGTATTCTGTCAGACTATCTTGCTCAGCAGCCGATTGATTATTATGAGCCGATGAAGTTTGATTTTCCGGATGAAGACATCATGTTCCTCAAGATGAAAGATTGTGAAGAGCCAGTTGTTGAGGAGGGACCTGATCCAGATGAAAAGTGGACTTTAATGTTTGATGGGGCCGTCAATGCCAAAGGAAATGGAATAGGTGTTGTCATTACCACTCCGAAAGGTGCCCACATGCCTTTCACCGCTCGTCTGACTTTTGAATGCACCAATAATGAAGTTGAGTATGAAGCCTATATCTTGGGTATCGAGCAAGCCATTGATTTGAGAATTAAGACTCTGGACATCTTCGGAGATTCAGCTCTAGTGATCAATCAAGTGAATGGTGATTGGAATACTCTCCAGCCTAATCTGGTCCCCTACAGAGATTATACGAGAAGACTGTTGACTTTCTTCACAACAGTAAAGCTATATCATATACCTCGTGACGAGAACCAAATGGCAGATGCTCTTGCTACTCTATCCTCCATGATCAAGGTGATTCGATGGAACCATGTTCCCAGGATTGATGTTATGTGCCTTGATAGGGTCGCGTATGTGTTTGTTGCTGAAGTGGTAGTTGATGGCAAGCCCTGGTATCACGACATCAAGTGCTTTCTGAAGAATCAAGAGTACCCTGCAGGGGAATCCAACAATGATAGAAAGACTTTGAGAAGATTGGCAGGCAGTTTCTTCTTGAACAAAGACGATGTGCTGTATAAGAGGAACTTTGAAATGGTTTTGCTCAGATGCGTGGATAGACACGAAGCAGACATGTTAATGCAGGAAGTTCATGAAGGCTCCTTCGTGTTGATTCCTTAGGATTGGCATTAATTTTAGAAAAAAAATAATGTAATCATCTCTGTTGTTTTAATATGTTGGGTTGAAGAAATTCAACATCTGGACCAACATGTCATGTACGATGTCACGACATCAGGCCTGTGACATCGCACATGTGTAGGAAACTGAATTAACTAATTCAGTATATGTCATGGGATCAGCAAGGATATCTGGTGAATATCCTAACTCCCTTGTGAAGGCCTTGAAGACTAATTCAGAATATATATAGGCTCTAAATATGGAGATATATATGGAGAGAGATTAGGAACTTGAAGACCTTGTTTGTAGCAGAATTTTTCTGCTGAAGTTGCAACAGCAAAGAACAAGTCTGCTGCAGTTTTCTGAAGGCCCAAATCCAGTTGGGTGATTAGGTTATAAATAGCTAATTGTAATCTAGTTTTTGTAAGCCTCTTAGAATGAATTTTTAGGGGTGTGTGTAAGGTAAACCTCCCAATCTGTGGGAAGGTTACCATGTGTTTCTCAGTGGTAAACCTGAGAGTGTTTGTCACTCAAAGCCTGTAGGCAAGAGTGATTATGTTCTTGAATGAAGCTGTGAAGCAAGTTCAAGGTGTTTGCACATTACATTGTATTTGTAGTGATAGGAATGGAAACTGGAGGTTTCTATCTAGGAGTTCCTAGGTATAGATTGCATTGGGTAGGGATTAAGTGATGAGTTGTAAACGGGGGAGTTTAACTCTGAATTGATACTACTAATAGTGGATCTTCTTCCTGGCTTGGTAGCCCCCAGATGTAGGTCATGTTGGACTGAACTGGGTTAACAATTTCCTGTGTTTGTTTTCCTTCTGTATGATATAATCATGTCTGCCATAACTAAGCATGTATTCCAGTCTGTTCATCAAGATAATAGCAGACCTGATACATAGCCTTCTGTTGGAATGTCAATTAGAATGTTTTGACATTCATCAACAATAGCACATACTGTTTAATAAGCTGATGAATTCAGTTCAGTATGTAGTGAAGTCTGGAGTTCAAGAGCACAACAGACCTGGCCAAAAGATCATTGTGAAACTGTCAAACTGGATGTCTTGACAGTTCTTCCAGTAAGCTGATACTGAAGTAGAGACTGGTTGGTCTTTTACAGTACAGCAAATTTAGCACAGTCTGTTTTCAGGAACCAAACAGACTTAGCATAGGGTTCTGGACTTGGATGTCAAACGGAATGTTGTGACATTCACTCACGACTGCATATGCTAAATTGTTGGATGGTTAGTTTTCTGTTTCAGGATTTTTCTCAGGCTATTCTTCAGGAATCCACCAGCTGATCTAAAATCTAGGAAACTAACAACTAAGCTACAATTAATGAACCTAACAAATAATCTATTTGTTAGCTCCTTAATAAGTGGAGATTAGTTTAACTTGTTACAACCTTTAATCTAGGAAATACAAGTACATGACCAACAAACTGGAACAATGTAACAGATGATGTCCAAAACAGGATTTAGACATCGTGCTGATAACTGTGTAGGAAAACAACAGTAGTGAATGTTATGGTGCACATAACTAAGTGCCTCTCCATTCTAGGATGACATAGAAGGAGAGGATGTGACACTGTGAAAGGGTGCACATTAGTACAGAGTGTAATAACTGTCTTGCTGTATTAGGTACAATGTTAGATCAGATGTCATGACTTGAAGTAGAACATCTGAATACTGACTACACCAGAATTTCAATTGGTATCAGAGCAGGCATCCTGTTCTGTCTCTGGATGAGATCCATGGGTGATACTTTCTGGTAGCTGGCAAGGAGTTATGTTAGTACTGAAGCTGGAACCTGTGTAAGGTTCTGTAATTCCCTGAATGGTCCCTTGAAGTAGGTGGATGGACTGTTCATGACAGGAATGGTGTGTACCTGTCTCTGGAGGTTGGCTATTGGCCTGTGTGTGGGACAGCTGTGCCAGTACTAAAACACATTCAAACCTGGTATGGTCTTGGAGGCCAATCTGGTGAAGTGTGTGTTCATAGGTTGAGTTGTATTATGATTTCCGCTGCATAATACATGGCAAAACTCAAACTCTGATGTAGTTTCCCCTCATGTGGATGAAAGGCTGCTGTGCTCAAGATCTCATCATAATCTACTGAAGATGTCAAAGATACTTGAGTCCCCTCAAGTCCACTCATCATGACGTTCTCACTTCAGGATGGTAAGAGTCACTTAATCACTGATTCTCTTACTCTCTTGAGTAGTGTATATGAAGACCTTGAAGACCTTCAAGGAAGGTTTGTTCTAAGGAGGTGGAACCAATGTTCTATGTGATGTTAGAACATGTTGTTCAACAAGTATGCAGCTACTGGTTGAAGAGCAGATGTTTTTAGGGTCCAAACAATGAGATAATTCTGTTTGGAACCTACTCCTGACCTGGAAGAGGAGACATCTGTGTGTGCTAAGTTGACAAGAGCAGGGTCAACTGGGTGTGTGCTCAAGAAGGTCATCCCTAGAAGTTGAGCTGGTTGAGATGTGACTTTGTGCAATCTCCTGCTGTTAGGCATCTTCCTGCAGTTTGATCAGGATTGGATAGTTGTTCCCTGAAGTACTATGGTGTGTTGGAAGACAAGTCTCCTGGATGTTAGCAGTCAATAATGGGGTAACCTGATTGTGATATCATTTAAGGGGGTTGGAACCATGAATCTTGTTATTCAAACACCACGTTCAGAAGTGGCAGTTCTTACTAGGAGTGAGAATATGAAGATTCAAAGGTTGGTTGAGGTAATATGCTCTGGCAATGCATATCTACTATCGACTGGTGTTGTGTGTCTCACTAGTACTTATGGTCAGCTGAAGTCTGATTGGTGTGATTGGAGGAGTTAGTTGCCACTGGTAAGGGATAGTGTATGTCATGTTGAGACATATGTGTACAATGCATGGATATTGGTGTGGAGTATCCATGATTGTTAAGTTGAGGGGGAGTCTTGGTTAACCTCCTCAAGTCTGGTCAGCCTAGGGTCTGGTTGGCTGTTGACCTGTGTCACATGGGTTCTGATTGTTGTGTGACACATTTGCAAGGAAGGATTCATCTCTCTCATTCCTAAGGGTGAATCTAATCTGGAAAGAGTCTCAAGACTATTAAGGTGCTTGCAAGCAGAAGATGTTGACACTAGAAGAGTATCCTCAAAGCACTCTTATGGTGGAAGTATCTGAAAGGATAATTGGGAAAGGATTTAAGATCAATGTCTACTTGTGTCAAGTACAAGTGTTTAATTGATTATCCTTGGAGCTCAAGATAACTGATGTTCTTAAAGATGTTGGAACATCACTTCTTCAAGACCCTGTGCAGAATCACAGGAAGGACAGTACATTGGCGTATGATCAATCTCTTTGGTGGCAGCAAAAGCATATGATCTCTGAAAAGGTTTCCTGGCAAGAAACATGTTCAGCCTTGGTATGTACAAGAAGAAGAAGACATCATAGTCTTGATGGTGGTTACTTGGATCAGTTTATGTCTGATCTAGGTAAGGAAGTGCATTAGCTTATGCACACTGTGAAGTCAAGAACAAGTGGCAGCAGTCTTGACATCATGGAAACAGCCTTGCCTTAGGATGTGGAATCCTTGGTAGAGCTGAAGGGTTAGTTTCTAACTGGTCCTTCTGAAGACTCATACATCAGAGTGTCTGATGTCTTTGGAGAAGAAGCAGTGATTCATCAAGGTGTGAGCTTGGATGACTTAACTGCAAACCTGCAGGATGGAGGTTGTTTACTCAAACTTGGTTCCACAATCAAGTCTATGAGAACATTGAACTCTTGTTCTGTGAAGGGAGGAAGTTCTTTCAAGTGGCAGAAGAAGGAGCTGAATTCAACAGCTAGATGTCAAAACACAATGTTGTGACATTTGGTTCAACATCAGACGTTTAGTTGGTGAAGTGGCACATCAACTTGAGATAGAAAGGTCTACAGGGTTGTAGATTGGATACTTCAAAAGCTTGAAGTTCTAGTCTCACTTGAAAGGTCAGAATATCTTTGGGAGAAGTCTGATAAATTTGGGGAGGTCAAAAAGCAGCATTTGACCTTTTCATATGAGGATTCATGAAGGAGGTAATCAACCAGTGGCATTTGGTTTATCTCAGAAGTGAGTTCGAAGAATCAAGGTAATCAACATAAGGCAGCTGATTAGTCTTGAGGAAAGTCTGAGACAAATTACTTTTGAACAGAAAAGTATTAAGTTAAAGACAAAAGGAGAAGTTTTCTATTCATCCCTTGGAGCTTGTGGTAGGAGTTCTGAGTCATCTATGGAAGATTATCTCATGTAATGGGATGAAAAGGTTTATGTCCCAACTTATGTTTGGGTTCTTGTTGATCAAGTTGGTGACTCAGTGATATTTGAAGACTATCAGATGGTGTTCCCTGTTATGTGTGATGGATGTCCTAACGAATGTTAGAACATTTTGTGAAGTGGCCGTCTGTTCTGGTTAGAAGAGAGATTGACTCTGGGTGTGGATGTGTTCAACCAAGAGGGTTGATCAGAGGGTGCGCTCTTGAAGACATGAAGATGAGTCTTATGTTTTCCATTCATCAAGTGGGTTGAGTTCTTTTTGAATCAGGAAGAAAGTGAAGGTCCAACCAAGTTGGATATGTGTGACCTCCAAGAGAGTAGGTGGTCCATGACAGGGGGAGTTGTGCCTTTGTGCTGCAAGCAATCACCAAGCTTGTGGTCTATGTGTTCCCAGATGACTAGGTAGTTATCAGGATGCTGTGATGTGCAGCAAGGCTGAGTGAGCAGAAGAATGTCTGACCGGATGTCATGACATTGCCCTGGACAGTGCTGTTAATTCCTTCTGAATCTTAAAGTCATTAGGAATTATAAGGGTGATGTGGCTAAGTCTGATAAACCAGAATAAGCCTGTTGGCTACAGCTGTGTGGTACAGGGGGAGTAACCATCAACTGAAGTGTGAAAAGTTGGCTGTAGCAGTGCTAGGTGTCAAGTATCTACTGGAGGTATGACAGAGGTCTTGTTGAATACTGGCTGAATGCAGGAATGTTAAGACATCGCGTGCAACGTGTCTGACTGCATATATGGAATGGTCTCCATGCACTGGAACGGCTGTTTTGGAAAAGAAACAGTCAAGAGCTAAAAGGTATTCAAAGATAGTCTGAGATTTTGTTGGTATTTCTCTGACTGTTTCTCAGCAAAAATAAATGCATCTTGACCAAGCATTTATTTCTACCGGAAATTCCTAGGCACGGGCTGGACTATTTAAAGGATGCAATAGCCCTCTTCCTCTCACAAGAAAAACACTCCATTCTCAGAATCATGGGGTATGTTAAGGTTTGGGCAAGCTGCGCCTGGATCTGGTTTTGTGAAGGGTGCCTTTATAAATGTTTAGCTAAAAAGGGGGAGAGAAATATAGTCCTAGGGTTGAGAATGTACCAGAAGAAAGCCAACTGTGGATGTGGCAGCAAACAGAAGTTGGCATCAGACAGAAGTTGGCATCAGGCACAAAATCCACCAACTGGGTTTACCACTTGTGTCTTGTGATCTGAGTTAAGAAGACAGTTGTGCCTTGTGATCTGAGTTACATTGCCTATGTACTCAGCATTACATATTCTTCTGGAAGCTCTCCGGTTGAGGGGAAGGGTTCTGGTACAACTGAGTATTGTCCCCCTTCTTCCCCATGTACACCAAAGTTGGTGTTTGTGGTGGTGGAGCCAATGACGGAGATGAAGAGCATTCCCAAATTGGGATGTTTTGTCCAGTGTATTGTTTATTTGTTTTAGCTAAAATTTGCCAAAGGGGGAGATTGTTGATTCCTTAGGATTGGCATTAATTTTAGAAAACAAATAATGTAATCATCTCTGTTGTTTTAATATGTTGGGTTGAAGAAATTCAACATCTGGACCAACATGTCATGTACGATGTCACGACATCAGGTCTGTGACATCGCACATGTGTAGGAAACTGAATTAACTAATTCAGTATATGTCATGGGATCAGCAAGGATATCTGGTGAATATCCTAACTCCCTTGTGAAGGCCTTGAAGACTAATTCAGAATATATATAGGCTCTAAATATGGAGATATATATGGAGAGAGATTAGGAACTTGAAGACCTTGTTTGTAGCAGAATTTTTCTGCTGAAGTTGCAACAGCAAAGAACAAGTCTGCTGCAGTTTTCTGAAGGCCCAAATCCAGTTGGGTGATTAGGTTATAAATAGCTGATTGTAATCTAGTTTTTGTAAGCCTCTTAGAATGAATTTTTAGGGGTGTGTGTAAGGTAAACCTCCCAATCTGTGGGAAGGTTACCATGTGTTTCTCAGTGGTAAACCTGAGAGTGTTTGTCACTCAAAGCCTGTAGGCAAGAGTGATTATGTTCTTGAATGAAGCTGTGAAGCAAGTTCAAGGTGTTTGCACATTACATTGTATTTGTAGTGATAGGAATGGAAACTGGAGGTTTCTATCTAGGAGTTCCTAGGTATAGATTGCATTGGGTAGGGATTAAGTGATGAGTTGTAAACGGGGGAGTTTAACTCTGAATTGATACTACTAATAGTGGATCTTCTTCCTGGCTTGGTAGCCCCCAGATGTAGGTCATGTTGGACTGAACTGGGTTAACAATTTCCTGTGTTTGTTTTCCTTCTGTATGATATAATCATGTCTGCCATAACTAAGCATGTATTCCAGTCTGTTCATCAAGATAATAGCAGACCTGATACATAGCCTTCTGTTGGAATGTCAATCAGAATGTTTTGACATTCATCAACAATAGCACATACTGTTTAATAAGCTGATGAATTCAGTTCAGTATGTAGTGAAGTCTGGAGTTCAAGAGCACAACAGACCTGGCCAAAAGATCATTGTGAAACTGTCAAACTGGATGTCTTGACAGTTCTTCCAGTAAGCTGATACTGAAGTAGAGACTGGTTGGTCTTTTACAGTACAGCAAATTTAGCACAGTCTGTTTTCAGGAACCAAACAGACTTAGCATAGGGTTCTGGACTTGGATGTCAAACGGAATGTTGTGACATTCACTCACGACTGCATATGCTAAATTGTTGGATGGTTAGTTTTCTGTTTCAGGATTTTTCTCAGGCTATTCTTCAGGAATCCACCAGCTGATCTAAAATCTAGGAAACTAACAACTAAGCTACAATTAATGAACCTAACAAATAATCTATTTGTTAGCTCCTTAATAAGTGGAGATTAGTTTAACTTGTTACAACCTTTAATCTAGGAAATACAAGTACATGACCAACAAACTGGAACAATGTAACAGATGATGTCCAAAACAGGATTTAGACATCGTGCTGATAACTGTGTAGGAAAACAACAGTAGTGAATGTTATGGTGCACATAACTAAGTGCCTCTCCATTCTAGGATGACATAGAAGGAGAGGATGTGACACTGTGAAAGGGTGCACATTAGTACAGAGTGTAATAACTGTCTTGCTGTATTAGGTACAATGTTAGATCAGATGTCATGACTTGAAGTAGAACATCTGAATACTGACTACACCAGAATTTCACTTCGGTACTCATGCCGGCAATCATGCAATGGCTAAGAAATTGTTGAGAGCAGGTTATTACTGGATGACCATGGAATCTGATTGTTTCAAATATGCTCGGAAGTGTCATAAATGCCAGATTTATGCTGATAAGGTGCATGTGCCGCCAAATCCTTTGAATGTGATGTCTTCGCCGTGGCCATTTGCTATGTGGGGCATTGATATGATTGGAAAGATTGAGCCGACTGCTTCCAATGGGCATCGTTTCATCCTTGTTTCCATCGACTATTTCACCAAGTGGGTCGAAGCAGCGTCATTTGCGAAGGTCACCAGACATGTGGTTACCCGATTCATTAAGAAAGAAATCATTTGTCGTTATGGGATTCCCGAAAGAATCATTACTGATAATGGTTCTAACCTCAATAACAAAATGATGAAGGAGTTGTGCAAGAACTTCAACATTCAACATCACAACTCTTCCCTTTATCGTCCTAAGATGAACGGTATTGTTGAGGCAGCAAATAAGAACATAAGGAAGATTGTGCAGAAGATGGTCGTTACGTACAGAGATTGGCATGAGATGCTACCCTTCGCCTTGCATGGGTACCGTACTTTAGTACGTACATCGACCGGGGAAACCCCTTACTCCCTTGTGTATGGTATGGAAGCAGTCCTACCTGTTGAGGTGGAGATTCCTTCTCTAAGAGTCCTACTGGATGTCAAGTTAGACGAAGCTGAATGGATTCAGACAAGGTTAAATGAGTTGAGTTTTATCGAAGAGAAGCGAATGGCAGCCATTTGTCATGGGCAGTTGTACCAAAGTTGGATGAAGAGAGCCTTTGATCAAAAAGTGCGTCCTCGATGCTTCCAAGTCGGAGATTTAGTGTTGAAAAGGATCCTTCCTCCTCAGACAGATCACAGGTATGATGGACCATATATTGTCACCAAGATTTTTGATGGTGGAGCCTTAATGCTTGCAACTATGGATGGTGAAAACTTCACTTCCCTTGTGAACTCAGACGCAGTTAAAAAATACTTCGCATAAAATAGACCCGCTGGACGATAAAAAGAATAGTCCAGGTAAAAAAATGGGCATCCCGACGAACCAAGAAAATGAAAAAGGTTCGGGCAAAAGTTAGGGATTAAAAAATGAAAATATTGTACACCCGGTAAGTTGAAAACCTGAAAGGGCAACTTATGCAAAAATGGGTATCCCGGTGGATTGAAAACCCGAAAGGGCGATCCAAGCAAAAGTTAGGGATTAAGCGAATGGCTGCGTTCTGAGTAGTTCTGAATATCATCTTGTGTCGATAATCAGAAACTTCCGAAGGATAGGAAACAGTCCAATCACCTTTTTCGGAAAGCTGATCATCTGGAGGATCTTGAAGACAAGCGTATCATAGCAGAATTGGAACCCTATAGAAATCCATTTGACATTGCCATTAGATTAATTTCTGTTTTTTATCTGTTGTGCAATTACCTCTTTCCAGGGATTGCTTCCTGATGTAAATACCTATTCAGAGGCCACTCAATCAATAAAATCATGTTATTTAGTACATCTTTGCGTTCATTTTCATTTTACTGTTTTGTTTGCAAAAATGATGTCCGAATTTTTGATAAACATTGCATCATGAAACATAAGAGCTTTACAGGGATGTGCTTAATAAACATTGAAAATTGCTGTAAATTTTAAGTGCTTTGGATCGTCTATTCAGAATAGGTACACTCAGGGCATTTCCTTAAAGTCCCCATCAAATGATCGTGGATGTTTTTCCTCAACAGTTGGAATTTGGTATCTTATCCCTGCAGAGCTGGTCCGAGCGTTGGATTCTTCAATCCCCAACAGGCTCTCACTGTTGTACTGCCCAAGCATTTATTTCAGATTATACATTCACCAATAGAGTCGACAGTGTCAGACTGTATATCCCTAGCGGAGTCGATAATGTCAGACTGTATATCCCCAACGGAGTTGACAGTGCCAGACTGTATCTTCCCAGCAGAAGCGGCTGCTCCTCAAAGTTCGATGATCTCGACGCTAGACCCATGGTCTCTTTCCTTGAAGATTATGTTGCCAGAACCACTGTCGCTTTCCTCAGCAGCAAGTTTTTAGTTCCATTCTCTCCCCAGTTAGAGCCTCGGTATTTTGTTATTTGCCATAACACCGTGTGACGGGTCATTTCCCCACAGAGTTCTTTGTGCTGTGCATCTCCAACAACCTTTCCAGGGTTCAGAAGATGGTGATGATTTCCCCAGCAGAATTCCTTGCCTCAGCTTGGCGTTTTCTCTAATCAAGCATTTCGCATCCCTGCATGTAGAATCACATTGCATTGCATCCTCCCAAATTGCATAGCATTTCCATTTTCATGGAGCATTACGCCATTGAAAAATTCAAACATACGCATGTAAAGCATAAGGCATTCTTGGTATCCCAAGTGATAAGCCCGAAGTTGTTTCCAGTACTCAGACTGAAGATTGTTCATGACTTATCTTTATTATTCCCAGCAAGTGTCGTTGGCTCACGCGCCACCTCAATTATCATTTTCCCTATTTCTGCCGATGCTGACAGGCATGAAAGTTTCTGGTATTCAGACCGAAGTGGCATTAAGGCCAGTTTTCCGATGTTCAGATCGAAGAAGTTTCCGACGTTCAGGTCGACGCAACTTGTGGCATTCAGGCCAAGTTTCTGGTATTCAGACCGAAGTGACATTCATGCCAGTTTTCCAATGTTCAGATCGAAGAAGTTTCCGACATTCAGGTCGATGCAACTTGTGGCATTCAGGCCAGTTTTCCGGTATTCAGACTGAAGTGGCACTCAGGCCAGTTTCCCGGTGTTCAGACCGATGTTTGATAATCTAATATCTTCCGATGTTCAGATTGAAGAAGTTTCCGACATTCAGGTCGATGCAACTTGTGGCATTCAGGCCAGTTTTCCGGTATTCAGACCGAAGTGGCACTCAGGCCAGTTTCCCGATGTTCAGACCGATGTTTGATAATTTAATATCTTCCGATGTTCAGATCGAAGAAGTTTCCGACATTCAGGACGATGCAACTTGTGGCATTCGGGCCAGTTTTCCGGTATTCAGACCGAAGTGGCATTCAGGCCTGTTTCCCGGTGTTCAGACCGATGTTTGATAATCAAGTATCGCCCGATGCTCAGATCAAAGTCATTTCCAGTATTCAAATTAATGAGGGGCATTCAGGCCATGGTTATTTCTGTGTTTCCATTTATTTTGGTATTCAGGCTAACATTCCTTGTTTCGGTGTTCAGACCGACTCTTACCGTACCAGACGGATTCTTTTTCAAGACCACCTCTTGGCCGATTCTGACAGGCATTGTTACTTTATTTTTTCACTTCAGTGTAAATTTTCGGGCTTTTATCGTATTCAATCACTTGATACCTTGAAAGTGCGAAAGTTGTTGCTATCTTCCTTTCGGGTTTCCAGTTGATTGAATAGGGGCAACTGTAATACCCCAAAATTTACCCTTCATTTTTCCTGGAAGCATGGGATTATGTTTTACACTTCATTAGCATCATATTAGGTCATACTCATTGCATACTGCATTAGTGACATGGAGATCAGGTTTTGATCGATCACTCCTTAACAGAAGGAGCCCACACAAAGCAAGATTGAGAATTGGACTTCATTTTCTAAGTATACAAGTCTCAAGGGTCTCAGGGTGGTCCAAGTATCTTATTATGGTCCTCAGTTCATCAGTGAAGGATTCAAAGCTATCAGAGTGTTCGTCTGGATTTAATCAGAAATTAGGGTTTCATGGCTACCTACAACAGGCAATGTTTGGTTGGAAGTAGAGGAGCTCATCCATGTCATGATTAGAGAGGCATCTTGGCCTAGGAAGATTCACAATTATCTCAGAAAGATCCATTGGAAATCAATGCAATCAGTTCTTGATCATTTTGCCCTAAAACTAGGGTTTGGTATAAAATCATTTTATTTCTGATTCTTTGGGTAAAAATATTTTCCATGGCCCTCCATATGTCCACAAGGGTCTACATACAAAAAATCAGCTCTTTATTTGAGCTAGAAGTGCTTCAATTGATCAATGGAATCGGGAATCAGACAGTTTGGGAAAAGTCAACTGTGGGGCCAGAAAAGTCAACTCCTGACATTTTGAGAGTGGAATCTCAAAATCCATGCCTAGGGGATCCTACATGTGAAATTTGATCAAGGTTGTATCATGGATTCATCATTTTCATGATCGTTGCACTCACTTTAAGCCCATTTTGCATCAAGATAAAAGCTCCATTTAAATATTTCTCCAGCACGAAAGTTGTTCCTCTTGTTCCAAGCTTTCTAGAGATATTAAGTTTGCTCCATTTGGATTAGAATTGAGAAAGTTATGCTTAGTCAAAGTGAGACATTTTTTTAGGACACTTAGAAAAATTTCAAAGTCCAAAATCTTCAAAATTTGTCAAGACTTCTTGACCAGTTTTCTTGCACTTCAAGGCATTATTTGAAAATACTTTCTTCACAATAATTGTACCTTGCCATGTCCTCTTTCACATCCTTTTGGAAGTATCTCATTTGGATCCATGGTTTGAGAGATACATTCATTTAAAGTGGGCACCATGACTTGATTTTCTAGGCAGATTTTGGGTCTGGCTAGCCCAATCAGATTTTCTAAGCATACTGCACAAACCAGTCACGTTTTTTACCTCTTTTGGCCATGCATTGGGCATCCATTCACTTAAGTTTGTCCCAAAATAACAACATTTTACACCTCACTTCACACTTTTTTTCTTATGGATAAATCACTTATTAAAAAGCCCATGAGAACACCTAATCCACCCTATTTAAGAAGCCGAAACCCTAACCCTAAAGGAGCATTGGAATTTCGTGGCAAGGAGGCAAAGCTTTATCACATATCAGATTCCATTCCACTTCTATTTTCCATTAGGTAATCATCTCTTCCATGGTCATGTTTTGATATATCTACGCTTGCTTACCATGTTCATCACCATTAATCCTTCCATTTTCATATTTCTTTTTCTTATTTAAAATATTTTATTCGTCCATAAAATTTACCCAAAAATATTTTTCACTTTTCTTAACGTTTTATTTAATTTTATATAATTTTTATTTTCGTATTTTTTAATATTAATATTTTATTTTAATTATTTATTCTAAACGGTCCATTTTAACACACTTTGTTTTATTGATTTTATTTTTATAACTTAAAATTATTGTTAGCATTTGATTTTTGGGATGAAGGTTGACCACTGTCTCATGGTCAACCTGACCTTTTCTTGGAATTTTATTTCACATTTTCAATTTATTTTGGATTTATATTTTACCTAGTTTGGTTGGTGGACTTTTAATTTGACTTCTATTTTATTTTAATTAATTCATGTACCAATTTTCATTATTTTTAAAATATTTTTGGGGGATGATGATGTCCTGACACCACCTTATTTAGTTTAATTTTTCATAATTTTATTGATTAGTTTACTATTTATTCTTGATTTATTTCAAACCTAGTCTCATTAATTGACTTTTGTTTTGACCTCTGTTTTGTTTTAATTAATTTATGTACCAATTTTCGTTATTTTTAAAATCTTTTTGGGGAATGATGATATCCTAAGCCCACCTTCATTAGTTTAATTTTTCATAATTTTCTTGATTAATTTGCTATTTATTTTCTATTTTTTAAGTTGACTTAAATTTTCAGTTGACTTCTTTATGATCGATGTTTGACTTAGGGATTGCTTATGGCAATTGAAGAGATCTTTTGATCCTCCCTTGTTCATCTCAAATGCCATGTATTAGAGGCCTTTTACCTTGAATTTATTTGTTCCTTACCTTATTTCCTGATTAAATTATTCAGTGGACCCTTCGTGTGCATATTTTCATCTGTTTGATTCATCTGTTATCTTTTATACTTGTTTCTCTCATTCATGCTTTCTATTGCTTGATTATTTAACATGTTCATACTCCCATGCATTGTTTAAATGCTCCATTATTTGATTCTTTGGTTTGATTATATATTGTTTATTTATCCGATCTGATTGATAACTGTTGCCTACTTGTATGAAGTATGAGGCATATATTTTTATTGTTTGTTTGCCATGAACAATCCCCATTCATAACAAATGTACCCCTCTCCCATAAAGTGTATAATATTTATTTCTTTATTTCTTTAGTCACCTGTTAATACAAGAATTAAAACGAACATCCGATAACCATTTCAAAATAAGATCAAAAGCTCGATCCAACGTCGAGTAATCATTTTCAAAACTTAACAGAACCAGCACGCGTTCATCCATCCTCTTGTAAGTCGATTGCCTCAGGCATCACCATCTACCTGTAAGTCGATTGCCTCCGGCATCGCCATCTACCCTTATCCGTAACTCCTCTCCGCGCTCCATCCGTCGACTCTTGTTCCGTTTAGGTAGCACCCATTAGGTAGAACCCTTTGTATGATAACATAAGTAGAATTCCCCTATTCTTTGCATGCTAACATTAGTTAGATGTTCCCCTTTGTAAATCCTAACACATAGGTCCATATTGCATGACAACTCTAGAGCAGAGCTTCCCCACTTTTAGGCCTTCCGTGCGTCTCCGATCTTGTGGCATGTCAGTCCGTTCTATTACAAAGAGGTAACTACCTAAGACTCGATTCAACGAGCTGCGACACCTACTGCTAGGACGTTGAACACACTGCCCACCCTCCTTTGACACAGCTGGTGTCCTCTTTTGTAAGTCCATGTTCAGATGGCAATCCTTAACCCCTAGTTAGCCGAACTATGTTTTTCTCTGATTCTCATTCCAGATGAGATACGTAGGCATAAGTCGCGACGTCTTACCAATCACACTTCCCTTTAACCCATAGGTAGCCGAGCTACGAAGACTCTGATTCTCATACTCAGATGAGATACGTAGGTAGTGGATGGGACATCCTTGCGAGTCATTTTCTTTTAACCTTCCTTTTAGTAAATAGTATTTTAGATATACCTACACCCTTTAGACTAGAACAACACTTATGAAAAGAGCTCCCTAGGAGTACCTAGGATGTTTTGGGTGCTTAAAACCTTCCCATTACATAACCAACCCCCTTACCCAGATCTCTGACATTTTTACTAGTTTTTGATTCAATAAAACTTTTAGGCTTTTGTTCGCTTTCTAACCATTCCTTTGGATAAATAGAAGTGCGGTGGCGACTCGAATTGTATGGTTTACCTTGGATTTAGTCAATATCTCTAATGGTAACGAATACCCCGCTACACAACCATTACTCATAAGGTTGCATTTCAATTTTGGACATGGCATTTTCGAAGACTTGAATGTAATAGTGCATTTTGTGAAAATCATTTCAATTGCCATGCATGAGCTCATACAATCCAATCTGCACGTCCATTCTACTTACATCATGCATAAGCTTTCATTTCTAGTTGGAATTGGGCCCTCCATGCGCCTGTACAGGCCCATGCATGGAGGCCCTTTCCATTCGTGCAAGTTTTGATTCATGCATTCAGCATTGCTTCAGCTATAAATACAATGCCTTGGCCTCTCATTTTAGCAACCTAAAGGCGCCCCAATTGCTGCTGAATTGAAATCCTAGCCATCACTAAAGGAACTATTTCATTTTTCTTCCAATTTTTCAGATCTGAATTTTGATTTCATTGATCAATCTTAAGATCTGAAATCCTAGCCTACATGGAAATAAAGCTTGTGTGATGGAGATCATCACTGTATCCATGGATCTTCCTCACTCTTCCTATATTTAGAGAAATGTGAAGTGGAAGGTCATGGTGTACCAACTGTAAGTGCACGAAATGGAAAATAGAAACCACCATTGACTTGCCTCAAGTATGAGGACTTCAGAAAACCACACAGACAAGGGAATACTACATTGAATTGCAAGTTCTAGATCCAAAAAGTTTGAAGGTATACCTCTGATTTGAAGCTCTTTGAGCCACAAAACCTTCAAGATCTTGGTTCCTCTTTGCTCTAGGGATGTAGTGGAGATGATAGGCTAAGGAATTAAGCTTTGAAGATCAACTAATGATGTTGAATTTCAAGCTCGAAAGTGAGAAAAATTTCTGAAAAATTCCTTTGGTATGGCTATGGTTTCAATGCTGCAGCAATTCAGATCTCCAAAAGGTTGATGAATGAATGAGAGGGAAGCTCTATTTATAGCTGAAAGTCTCAAATGATCACACTTCTCATGTGTGCATGGAAAATGGAAATTGGGTGCATGGGCTTGTACATGCGCATGTGAGGCCCAATTATGAGTGAAATATCTTACCGAGTTCATATGGAATGGATTTGGACGTGTACATGAAAGGGAATCAGCTTGCATACCAAGTTACATCATGAAATGCCAAAATGCACATAAATGAAGAGTTCTTCGAAACTCCCAAATGGTAGGTCCAAAATAGTATTGTGAGTAATGGTTGGAAAGCCCTTGAAACAAGAAACAAAAGTAATGTTGGGAAAAAATTCATTTGGAATTTGGAAATTAATGAAAAATGGCCTGGAAAATCCAAGTACAAAACATGTTTAAGTCACCTTTGAAAAATTTCACCAAAAGCATGCCTAATCAAACCCCTATGTTTGCATGATTCAAGCTTCAAATGGAAAAACCTCCAACATCAAAGTTGTAGATATTTTCAAGATTATCAATTTAGACTAAATTTTTTCATAATTTGGATTTTCTATGACAAAGTTATTGGCAATTGAAGTTGGGTACTTTTTCAAATTCAATGGTTGAGGTCCATTGTGGCCTATAATGTTTTGTATTATCACATGTATTTATTTTAGGATTATGAAATTTTGTCCAACATAACATTTTAAGTAAACATATTAATCTTTCCAATGTATTTTGTATCACCTCAAAATCATAAAAATTAAGGAAGTTATGCTCTTGGTAAGTTGATCCAGAATTAGGGTTTTAGTCAAAATGACCTATAATGTTTTGAAATTAATTGAGACCTTACAAGTTTCAAATGGATTTTGAATGAACATGAAAGTTGTTGATATGGTTTGTAAGAACATATTTTCTCTTGGGGTCATCTTCATTTGACAAACACATCATAAGTTATATCTCAATGGTGCTCAGTTTAGTCAGATGACTTTGACTGGTCAACTTTTCAAGGCCAAACTTCCAATATTAATGAACAAATGATTGAGGATACTCAAATAGGCTCATATATGCATAAAACAATAAATGAAAGAACTTCCCTTGATTAAATTTGATCAGAGGTTGAGATTGCTTCATGGGCAAGGCACAATCAAAGCACAGTTGAATTAGGGTTTCCTTGGGAAACAATCCTCAAGCCCTTTGGGTTATCTTGATCAAATTGGAAAATTGAGACACTTGGGAGACATATATGATGATTAGGAGCTTTGTGGACCATTGTCATGCTTTTCCTCATCTTCATCTGGCCATTTCATTGGGCTTAGGAGCCTCCTAGGAGCATTCGAACACATGATCACTTGAGCTTCAAAACAAAAAGACTTAGTGACATATTTTTGTGCTTTTGGTTAGTAATCAAAATAAGAAAAGCAATAATATACAATACAAGCATTCTTGGTGGTCTCAAACCACTCACACAATTCCCAACCCTAGGGTTAAGGAGCCAAACATGTTATGATCCCTGAGGCAATACACTTGTGCAATGATATGATGCCATGAGGGATCTTAGGGCCAAAATTAGGGTCTTATAGATGCCCCTATTTAAGGTCATTCTAGCCGGAGATATGAAGGTTAAAGTCTTCGTCTGGACGAGATAGAATAGGCTTAAATAATAACAAAGAGACGAATTTTGGTCCCTAAGAGACCTCATGACGCGAATGTATGTATGCCAAATAAAATTTTCATGGTGAATACCTGCCACGAAGGAAAATAAATCAGGAGAAACTGAAAAATCCATAGGAGTAACACACTCACTAGGGAGACAGAGACTCTGGGGGGAAATAAGGTAAAAATGCATGAGCAGGTCACGACTTGAAAACTTGCTGGGAGACACGAAGAGATTCCACGAATATAAATCAATGGAAAGACTCGAGCTGACGCAGAAATGCATGTATTGGGGAATATGCCAATACCGCAAAACTATCTACAAAGGATACATTGGATAAAAAATCGGACTCAGACAGGGAGGTCCACAAAGGACTCAGCTGAGGAAGCAACACCAAGATATTACCGGTTACTGGGTAATAAACTCAAAGTGAGACATGTTATCAAAACACCGGTTACTGGGTGAGAGAACAACACGCTCAGGGAGAAATCGGACTCCACGGGGGACAAAAAAGTCATAATAGGGAGCAGAAGGAAGGAACACCAGGGATACTGGTTACTGGGCATATAATAGGTGACCAACCAGGTGTGAATTGGGAACATATCCAATACACTCATCATCCAAAAGGAGGGTTAGAAAAGCAAACTCGACTTACAGGATGGGAATTCGATTCCACAAGGAAATACGAATCTTACTCAACTGGGGAAGAAAAATACTTCGACTGAAGAGCGCATGAGATATATTATCTATTACCGTCATAACATAGATAACATACTCGCATGGAAGATTATCCACAACCGGTTACTAGGTTAATGAAGGATAAATCGACCGAAAAGAAAGGACATCGGGATACCGGTTACTGGGTATAAAATGATGACCAATCAGAAGGAGAAACAACCATTACTAAACAAGGGTAAATGAAAGATGACTCACTAGGGATGAATTTCTTGCCAAAAGCAATTATCTAGGAGATATATCACCGGTTACTAGGTGGTATACTCAAAAACGAAGGAATATCAATACCGGTTACTGGGTAAAGATAACCAACAAGGAGGGGATTACATTTACTAGTTACTGGGTAGAAAACCACAAAAATAGGACTTACAACTACCGGTTACTGGGTAGAAGGTCACAAGGTCCGCTGGGGAAAGGGTGAACAACTACTGGGGTTACTGAGCGATCGAACAACTGAACCATAGGGAACTGCAGGGAATAACAAGAAAAGACATCAATCTAGGAACAAACTAGAAAGACACAATCAGACAAGACTCAACCCGATGAGGATATAACTCAGGGGAGTAATTCCTATCCCAATACACAACTGGGGAGGAAACTGAAACAATAATCATCCACGAGGACATAACTCAGTGGGGAATAAAGAAGAAAAGATAGACACTTTCTGCCTATGGGGCTGACTCTATATAGAGAGATCAGACACAAACATATACTTGGGGAAGAATATTTCACCAATAAGAGGAGATAACAAGCAAAGGTATATGGCAAAGAATGCAATATGAATATCTGGATGCTATGATTATGCATGTATGTGTATGATTTGTGTATGATTAATGCTGACAAACAGACATATCTAACACAAACAAGTCCGAGAATCAAGAACGGACACCCGACACAACATCTCAACAAGAAGGTTAAAGCCTACTGGAGAGCTCAACTTTGGGAACAACCTGAGCATGATAAATCATCGGGGATATCAAACCCTATCCCAAAGCTACACTCGCTGAGGATACAAAGAAAATGTATTCAGGAGTTGCGAAAGAAAATAACCAAACTGAACACTCAACTCTGGTGGGGATGATCTCTGGAAGAAGAATAATCACGGGAAGACGTCGACCACAGCTGGGGATAGGCAATAAGATCCGCCGGAGAGGAAACTCTACTGGGGAACCTATTAAGGAATGATGTGAAACTCCGTGGGGAACCACCAATTGGATATACATCAATCAAAATACTCCCTTCTATCTGCTGGAGAGAAAGCTCTACTGAGGGGAGAAATAGCACTTTGCTCCACTTGGGAAGGAAATAAACATCTTCAACACCAGCTCTCAATGCTAGAAGAAATCTTCAGACTCAGAGGGGATACAAATCATCAAACTCGGATCAGGCAACCCCACTAGGGATAAGCTGCAAATATTCTCGAGGGAACTACCCTGGCTGAGGAAATGGAAATGAATCCTTCATCAGCAAGCAACATGCTAGGGATAAAAAGGGAGACAAACCCTTCACCAATTGCTCTAGGAAGCTTCCTGCTGAGGAGACAATTCTCTGAAAAGATATCTCTGCAGGGAACACATGCTCATTCCGCTGGGGACTTCTACTCATGTTGGGGAAAGACAAACTTCCTCGTGAGTAGAACATCATATCAACTCTTATCAATCTATCAGGGATTTTAAATCAGTCCACATAAGGGATGACAACCATATAATTGATAAATCACAAATGCTAGTGCCTGATATAGAGGGATACATATCTCTAAAAGATCAAGGCAAGAACTGGAACAGAAGGGATCATCCACAGATCAGCCAAACAACCAATCATGGATTGCTAAAACTCCGCGGGGAAAGCCAACATGTATACACAAACTATCCGGGAATGCGTTGGATGAACATCCACCAATTCTGCTAGGAGAAAACAATCTAATAAGATAGATCAATCCACTTCCCTCAGAGAGAACTTTTCAAATCATATTCTCTGGGAAGCTGATGATGTATCATTCTTTCTGCGCTCTCTGGGGAGACAACTGAAAGCTGATGAAGAGGATATAATAATGCCAGAATATGACCAAATAACTCACCTTTTGGTAGTCCTACTATCCTCGGGAGAGCACTGAGGACACCCCAATTATCCTTTCAGTCATTGCGAATGTTCATTTTGTTTAAAACAATTTATAAAAACTTTATTTGTTTAAAACAATGATATTTATCAGTTAAAACATGCAAACATTTGTTAGACAGGAACAAATAAGAGTGCAAAGAATTGGATAAAGGCTCAAATTTATTTAATAGAATGGTAGTCCGCAAATGGCGAGACTCCATGGATCTTTACAAATTTGAAATTGGTGATATACATGGAAAAAAGGCTACATTAAACATAATGATCGTTTCTCCACCAACTCTTAATCCACTGTATTCGAAACTTCAATTGATGATGACTGAGTGAGAATCTTTGACAGATGACAGTTGTAGAACATAGTCTTGTTAGGATGCAGTTACTTGCCAAAATCCCTAATTTTTGCCTAGATTTCCCCAGAGTGAGGTACTCAATCTAGAGGGATATATATTCATTCATTTTTTTCATGTCTCTAAATTTTGCCTGGACCGCCCTTTCGAGTTTTCAATCCACCGAGACGCTCATTTTTGCCTAAGCCGCCCTTTCGGGTTTTCAACTTAGCGAGCTATTCTGTTTTTATTTTTAGGCAAAGTATTTCTTGACTGCATCTGAATTCACAGGACAAGTGAAATCCTCCCCATCCATAGTTGTAAGCAACAAAGCGCCGCCTGAAAAGGCTCTCTTAACAACGTATGAACCCTCATATTTTGGAATCCACTTGCCCCTGGAATCGGGCGTGAAAGACAGGACTTTCTTGAGCACGAGGTCACCCTCTCGGAACACACGAGACTTTACCTTCTTATCAAAGCCTTCATCCTCTGCTGATATAACTGACCATGATATATAGCAGTTAATCTCTTCTATTCAATCAAATTCAGTTGGTCATAACGACTCTGAACCCATTCAGCCTCAGTCAACTTGGCTTCCATCAAGACTCTCATTGATGGGATCTCAACCTCCACAGGGAGCACAACCTCCATGCCATACACAAGAGAGAAAGGGGTTGCCCCTGTTGAAATGCAGACAGATGTACGATTGCCATGCAAAGCAAATGGCAGCATCTCATGCCAACATTTATACGTAACAAACATCTTCTAAATAATCTTCTTGATGTTCTTGTTAGCAGCTTCAACAGCCCCATTCATCTTGGGTCTATAGGGAGAAGAATCATGATGTGCAATCTTGAACTCGCTACACAACTCTTTCATCATCTTATTGTTCAAGTTAGATCCATTATCCATAATGATCTTGTCTGGCACACCATATCGGCATATGAGTTGGTTCTTGATAAACTTCACAACCACCTGCCTGGTCACATTCGCATACGATGCCGCTTCAACCCACTTGGTGAAGTAATCAATGGCTACGAGAATAAAACGGTGACCGTTCGACGCCTTGGGTTCAATCATGCCAATCATGTCAATTCCCCACATGGAGAAAGGCCATGGTGAGGAAATAACATTCAAAAGTGTCGGGGGAATATGAATCTTGTCCGCATAAATCTGACACTTGTGGCATTTCTTCACATACTTGCAGGAGTCAGACTCCATTGTCAGCCAATAGTAGCCTGCTCTCAACATCTTTTTTGCCATAACATGTCCATTGGAATGAGTACCAAATAAACCCTCATGGACTTTAGTCATCAACAAGTCTGCTTCGTGTCTATCCATGCATCTGAGCAGAACCATGTCAAAATTCCTCTTATAAAGCACATCACCATTAAGGTAGAAACTGCTAGATAATCTCCTCAAAGTCTTCTTATCTTTAACAGATGCCCCAGGCGGGTAAATCTGACCTTGAAGAAAACACTTGATATCATAATACCATGGCTTATCATCTTTCACTTCTTCAACGGCAAACACATGAGTTGGTCTATCCAAGCGCATCACAGTAATATTTGGGACTTTATTCCAATACTTTACTACAATCATTGAAGCAAGCGTAGCGAGAGCATCCTCCATTCGATTCTCATCTCGAGGAATATGATGGAAGTCAACCTTGGTAAAGAAAGTTGAAATCATCCTCGTATAATCTCTATATGGGATGAGGCCAGGCTGATTCGTCTCCCATTCACCCTTAATCTGATTAACAACAAGGGCCAAATCACCATACACATCAAGATGTTTGATCCTAAGATCAATGCACTCTTCCAAACCCATAATACAAGCCTCATACTCCGCCATATTATTCGTGCATTTGAAAGTTAACCTTGCTGTAAAAGGAAAATGTGTGTCTTAAGGAGTAATAATCACTGCCCCAATACCATTTCCATACTGATTGACAGCACCAATGAACACCATACCCCATCGGGAACCAGACTCTGGCCCTTCATCGAGCGTAGGCTCATCACAATCTTTCATCTTCAAATACATAATCTCCTCATCAGGGAAGTCGTACTGCACAGACTGATAATCTTCAATTGGTTGATGTGCCAAATGGTCAGCCAAGATACTACCTTTAATAGCTTTTTGAGCTCGATACTCAATATCATACTCAGACAACAACATCTTCCAACGGGAAATCCTCCCAGTTAAAGCAGGCTTTTCAAAGATATACTTGATTGGATCCATTTTGGATATCAACCAAGTTGTACGATTCAACATATACTGGCGTAAACGCTTAGCGGCCCAAGCCAAAGCACAACATGTCTTCTCAAGCATTGAGTACCGAGACTCACAGTCAATGGACTTTTTACTCAAGTAGTATATCACATATTCTTTCTTTCCTGATTCATCTTGCTTACCAAGGACACAACCCATGAAATCATCAAGCACAGTCAAGTACATAATCAACGGTCTCCCTTCAATAGGCGGTGACAGAATCAGAGGCTCGGACAAATACTCTTTGATACTGTCGAAGGCCTTTTAGAAATCCTCAGTCCAATCATGACGCTGATCTTTCCGGAGGAGCTTGAATATAGGCCCACATGTGGCAGTCATGTGGGATATAAATCTCGAAATATAATTCAAGCGGCCAAGAAAACCTCGGACTTGCTTCTCAGTTTTGGGCGCAGGCATCTCTTGTATTGCTTTGACCTTGGCAGGATCAACCTCAATACCTCTCTCGCTGATAATAAAGCCCAATAACTTGGCGGAACGGACTCCAAATGTACACTTGTTCGGATTCAAGCGGAGTTTGTACTTCCTCAAACCCTGGAAAAGCTTCAACAAGTCTTCTACATGTTCAACTTCCGTTTTCGACTTCGCAATCATATCATCAACATACACCTCGATATCCTTGTGCATCATATCACGAAACAAGGTAGTCATAGCGCATTGATACGTGGCTCCGACGTTCTTCAAACCGAAGGGCATCACTCGATAACAGAATGTTCCCCAAGGTGTGATGAATGTTGTCTTCTCCATATCCTCGGGTGCCATTTTAATCTGATTATAACCGAAAAATCCGTCCATAAATGAAAAGACCTTGAATTTAGTTGTATTATCTACCAACATATCAATGTATGGTAAAGGAAAATCATCTTTTGGACTAGCTTTATTCAAGTCACGGTAATCCACACACATTCGGACTTTTCCATCTTTCTTAGGCACAGGCACAATATTAGCCAGCCATTGAGGATATGTAGAAGTCACCAGAAACCCCGCATCAATTTGCTTCTGAACTTCTTCTTTAATCTTCATTGCCATATCAGGATGAGTCCTTCTGAGCTTTTGCTTCACAGGCACACACTCAGGCTTCAACGACAAGAAATGTTGTACGATATCAGTATCTAGACCAAGCATGTCTTCATACGACCAGGCAAAGACGTCGACATATTCTCGTAGCAACTTAATCAACCCCTTCTTAACAGATTCTTCCAGGAGTGCCCCAATCTTCACTTCACGAATGCAGTCTTTAGACCCCAAGCCTATTGTTTCCAGATTCTCAAGATGCGGCTGAATGATCTTCTCCTCGTGCTCAAGCAGACGAGTAATCTCATTAGGAATCTCTTCAACATCATCTTCTTCTGCCTCAGATACAGGGAACTCAAAGTTGGGAGATGGTGTTGGATCATTATGTTAAATGGGTTTGATTAACCTGCATAATGATTATGAGTATAAAAGAGATTTCAGAATTCAAACAAAGCAAATCATTATGCAAATGAAAAGATTGATTTTATTCTCTTTTTAGGGTTTTATGGTGATCACCAATTTCATGCAAAAAGCAAAAAGGAAAAATAATTTGGAAAACAAACATTTAACATGTGATTATTGAATGAATATCAATTATTAATCAAATTATGGCAACAATGTCTTCACTTCTCCTTTTGGCATGGGAGAAGAGTTTTTAAATAAAATGAACACATTACGTTGACTTATGGATAACTGTTGGAACATCAACAACGACCCAATTTTTGCAGATTCCT
Source organism: Lathyrus oleraceus (assembly GCF_024323335.1). NCBI lineage: Eukaryota > Viridiplantae > Streptophyta > Magnoliopsida > Fabales > Fabaceae > Lathyrus > Lathyrus oleraceus. The sequence goes on along the minus strand of NC_066583.1, from coordinate 375,183,594 downwards.
CCGGGTATGACAAAGTTGCCAAGGTCTTCCTCTTCATCTTCTTCAACGATGGCAGCAGCTTCCTGATCTTCAACGGTGTGGATGAAACCTCCACTCTGGAACAGCCCAAGATCATTAGAAACACCAGAAGAGTACTATATGCCAGCCCGGGATTTATTATCTTCCAACTTGATCATTCTCCCCAAACCAGTAGTTGCACCATGCTCAATGGCCAACTTCGCATCATTATAGGAGACAAATGAAGAAAGTCCTTTCCTAGAAGGCTCAGCAATAGATAAGGCTTGGAACGGAGTCCCAACCTCATCCTTAACATCAATATAGGAGAATGAAGATAAATGGCTGACCAAGAGAGCCTTCTCTCCCCCTATCACCACCAACTTCTTGTGCTTCACGAACTTCAACTTTTGGTGCAGGGTGGATGTCACGGCACCTGCCTCGTGAATCCATGGTCTACCAAGAAAATAGCTGTATGACGGATGGATATCCATAACTTGGAAAGTGATCTAGAAATCACTAGGTCCAATCTTGATCGGGAGGTTTAATTCACCGATCATGGTCTTGCGCGATCCATCAAAATCTTTCACTACCACTCCACTTTGCCTCATGGGAGGCCCTTGATATGAAAGTTTGGCAAGAGTGGATTTTGGCAATACATTGAGTGATGACCCTGTATCCACCAACAAATTGGACAGGGCATCGTCTTTACAGTTCATAGATATATGTAAAGCCAAATTGTGGTCTTTTCCCTCCTCGGGAAGATCAGCATCGTAGAAGCTCAAATTGTTGCAGGCAGTTATATTTGCAACAATGCTATCAAACTGCTCAATTATGACATCGTGATCCACGTATGCCATGTCCAACACCCTTTGCAACGCTTCACGGTGTGGCTCTGAATTCATCAGCAAAGATAAGACAGATATCTTTGATGGAGTTTGTAGTAACTGATCCACAAATATTCACTCCTCTTGATGAGCCTTAGCATCTCATCACCATCCTCTTTCAAAATGCCAGACTGGCCAACCAGGATAGGAGCATTATTGGCTTTCACAACAACAGGGTCAACACCCTTCGCAACAGGAATAAAATTATTTGAAGAAGAAGTCCCCACGGGACTGGCACGATTAACAGTAGCTCTCTTCACAACGTCTTCGTGGGATTTCGGGTGAGCCGAGAAAACACGACCACTACGGGTCACTCCACTAACGTCACAAATACTCACGGCAAAGGTTAAGGGAAACAACACCTCCTTTCCATCTTCCAACATGACTGCATTATAACAATATGGGACCGCTTTGTCTGTTACATACGGGACCGGACCCGCTGGCTTGATCACAAGAGCTGGCGATACTTTCTTCTTGCTGCCATCTGTTGATTCTAAGTGTTGGCAGCAATTTTGGTAAAACAAAGAGTGTTCACAAGATGTTATGTGTGATGTCTTAACATGAGATATCCTATGTACCTGCTGGAGTTAAAGAAGATATGCAAGCAGGATTGTTTCAGAATGCCACATACAAAGACAAGGCTTCTGATATTGGATGTACCTGCTGGAGCTAAATTGGAAGACATATGCTGCAGGATCGTTTCAGTTGACATACTCATTGTCATGGTAACTGATATGGTTGTACCTGCTATAATAGGAAACTGGATTATGCAGGATTTTTCCAGATGTCAGACCCGATGTCATGACATCCTGTACACAGAACATTCAGTATGAATGTCTGGTGTTTTGTGATTGCACAATTGGGGGAAATCATTGGTTGATTGAAGATATGGCTAGCTGGCGCAATCTATCAGGGATATCAACCAGATTTGTTTATTTTCCAAGGAGATCTTTACAGCTGATATCAAAAGATTTAATTGGAAAATATATTTAGGGTTTTCAAGCTGTCCAATGTTTCTATAAAAAGGGACTCAGAAAACCTGATTTGATACACAACCAAGACTTAGCGAAATTTAGAGAGAGAGCTAGGGTTTGTATCTGTAGGTCATTCAAGTCATCCATAGATGATTGAATTGGACTGATTTGTCTTCTTGATCAAAGCTTTGGAGCAAGATCAAAAGTGTGTCTTCTTGATTGAAACTGTTAAGTAAAATCAAGAATATTGTAATTGAAAAGTATTTTCTTTTCACAAGGGATTGTTGTTTAAGATCACGGGTTTGTGATTGTAAGGTAAGTGAGTGGGTTCTCATATCTAAGAGTGCTTAGGTAGAAATTGCATGGGTAGAGATTAGGTGAGAAAGACTGTAACTTGGTGAAGTGTACGGATAGTCTTTGAACTAATTCTATTATAGTGAATTTCCTTCCTGGCTTGGTAGCCCCCAGACGTAGGTGAGTTGCACCGAACTGGGTTAACAATTGCTCGTGTTATTCGCTTTACCATTATGTTTTTGTGTATCCATTGTTTATAACCAGATATCAGTGTCGTAACATTATCTTCGACATCTTATATCTGATACCAGAATTTCAATTGGTATCAGAGCAGGCATCCTGCTCTGGTTCTGGGTGAGATCTAGGGGCAATACTTTCTGGTACAATGGAAAGAGATGGAGGATTTGTTCATAGGCCACCAATCCTGGATGGTTCTAACTATGACTATTGGAAACCTAGAATGGTAGCGTTTTTAAAATCCCTTGATAACAAGACTTAGAAAGCTGTCTTGACAGGATGGGTGCACCCTGTAGTCACTAAAGAAGGAGAAGCCACTACTGAGAAGAAGCCTGAAGAACAATGATCCTAGAAGGAGGATGATCTTGCTCTTGGAAACTCTAAAGCCTTGAATGCAATACTCAATGGTGTAGACAAGAATATTTTCAGGCTGGTAAATAACTGTGAAGTGGCAAAAGATGCTTGGGACATTCTCAGGACCACCCATGAAGGCACCTCTAGGGTAAAGAAGTCTAGACTTCAGCTGCTCACCTCCAAGTTTGAAAACTTAAGGATGAAAGAAGATGAAAACATTCAGGAATTCCACATGAGTATCCTTGAGATAGCTAATGCTTTAGGAGCCCTGGGAGAGAAGATGACAGATGAAAAGTTGGTGAGAAAAATACTTAGGTCACTCCCTAAGAGATTTGCAATGAAGGTGACTGCCATAGAAGAGTCTCAAGACATCTCCAACATGAGGGTAGATGAGTTAATTAGCTCCCTTCAAACCTTTGAGATGGGATTGATTGAGGGAACTGAAAAGAAAATCAAGAGCATTGCCTTTGTTTCCAACACATGAAGAGGAAAACAGTCAAGATGTGGATAAAGAATGGGCCAACGAAGTTGCTATGTTGGGGAGACAGTTTAACAGATTGTTAAAGAAAATGGATGTCAGATCCAAGGCAAATGTCAAGAACATCTCGTCTGACATCAGTAATTCCAACAATGCTGGAAGAAAAGCAAGAGCAGATGAGAAGCCCAAAGAAGGAAAAGAGGTTCAGTGTTATGAATGTGATGGGTATGGACACATCAGGTCTGAATGTGGGACCTACCTTAAGAAACAGAAGATGAGTCTTGCTGCCACATGGTCTGATGAGAGTGATACTGAAGAGGCTGCAAATCTTGTGACTGCTTTGACAGGAAGATGGGAATCTGATGAAGAGTCAAGTGATGATAAAGTAACCTTTGAGGAATTGGCCTCTACCTACAGAGAGTTGTGTTAGAAAAGTGTTGAACTGAACAAGCAGTCTTTAAATCAAGAAAAAGACATAACTCAACTTGAGAATGAGAAGGTAGAATTCTTGGAAACCATCTCCAAATTGAAAACAGAAGTTGTGGCTCTGAAGGTTAAGCTAGATGAAGATCAACAAGGTGAGAGCCAGAAGATAGTCCAACTGGAGAAAGAAAAAGCAGAACATATGGAAACTATCCTCAAGCTAAAGACTGAAGTTGTGCTCTTAAACTCAAAACTAGAAGAGACAACCAAGTATGTAAGGATGCTGAACAATGGATCTGACTCCTTAGACAAGATTCTTCAAACTGGACAAAGTACATGAGTCAAATCTGGATTAGGGTTCCCAAGGCTGAAAGTAGCTACACTGGCTGCAAACCTCAAGCTAAACCTAAATGCAGTAATAGTAAGAGGAGTTCCAAGATGTCACATCATATGTCACACCATCAGAAGAAAGAACAGCAAAAATACAAACACCTAAGATGGACATGTCATTACTGTGGGAAATTTGGACACTCAAGGGCCTTCTGCTATAAGCTGTATGGTTACCCTACCCACCTTCATCAGCAACAGCAGAAGAGAAAATAGCAGTATGGCAAACACCAAAGATGGAGATGTCATTACTGTAGGAAAGCTGGACACTCTAAGTCTTCCTGTTATAAGTTGTATGGTTATCCTAGCCATGGTCATCAACAGATCCACTATCAACCCAGACCCAAACATCACAGGCCTATCAACAAGAAGCAATGGGTTCCTAAGACTAATGTTACAAGTCTAATAGCTCATAAAGAAGAGTGGTATTTTGATAGTGGAAGCTCTAGACACATGACTGGGAACTCAGACTTGATAACTGACCTTCACCCTCATGATTTAAGCTATGTAACCTTTGGTGATGGAGCTAAAGGTGAAATAAAGGGGATAGGCAAGCTTGAGTGTCCTGGAGCCCCTAAACTTGACAATATTCTACTGGTCAAGGGCTTAACTTCAAATCTAATAAGCATCAGTCAGCTAGGGGATCAAGGTCTGAATATCATCTTCACTAAAACTGAATGTCTGATTGTGAACAAAGACAGTGAAGTAATAATGAAAGGAATCAGGACCATCAACAACTGCTACATATGGAGCTCTCAAATGGATAACCCCTCTAAGATGAGTACAGTTGCAAGAAGAATCATCAAGGGAAAGGAAAACTGTCAGATAAGGGTGCTAATACCTAACCTCAAGGAAGAAAAGGTCATGATGGCACAAACACCTGAACACATGACTGGTGGTATGAAGTCTGAAGTTAGTAAGAGCTTTGCTGGAACTGAGACACAAGGAACTATGTCAGTTGAAAACAACAATGCTCAACCAGGGTGGATGAAATTGCTGTGAATTATCTACAATGTCACACTCGATGCTATGACATTGTATTATGACAACCTGACTGCAAAAGACCTGTATGAGGAAAAGGGAAAATTAGGGGCTTGGCTTCTTGAGAAAATATGGCAATTAATGTGGAGTGGAAAAGGCAAGCAAAATATTATCTGTCCAATAAAAAGAAAAGGCCACATTAATAATGAATCATCTCCTAGTATTGGAAATAGCATCTATTTCATATGCACACTCTGCCTGAACACAATTCTTTCCATCCTCATTAAACTTCTCAAAGAACCTCTGCTAGGGCAAAGAAAGTTTTCTCAAAAGTTCAACAACATGTCTCAACATCTGTCAACATCTAGAACTTCCTCCATGGAATTTTTAGAAGAGGAGTTGATAGACGCAACCCCTCTGCGTATGATACCAGGTGACCTTTCATGCTCCCCGTCCATGGCTAGTGCTAAGCAAGGCAACACTCCTGAAGAATCGCCTAATAAAGAGGACATGCACTCTACTGATCGCATCATAAGAAACCTAGTTACTAGGATACTGAATGAAGAGCATGGAGTTAAGGACATTTTTACCCCTCTGTCCAGAAGGAACCCCTCACCTGAGGTGGAAACCCGAGCTAAGAAAGATGGTGACTCATCTAAAGCAGAAAAGGAAGTAGCTGCTGAGGGACTATGTTCTCTTGGAAGAAACTTACCTAGTATGTGAAGGAGAATTGCCATCCAAGGCGCATCGGAATTTAAAAATTTCTCCATTTAGTGATCCTTACGAATGGGCATGATCAGTGATAGAATCGTTACCTCTTGTGGCGATTCAAACCTTTGGTGCAGATCTCTGATAATGATCAAAACCTTTGATACAGATCCACGGGGCGATCATGAACGTTGAACGATGACAACGTCTCTACTCAGTCCACACGAACGGATCCTTCAATCGCAGTGCTAGCTGTTTGTGAATGAAGGCTTTGAGTGAGAGAAAGAGAGATACGAAATTCCAACTCTTCAGTTGTGTTGTATTCCCATACAAAGCTTCTGCACAAGAGCTCTATTTATAGAACCACTTGTGTGGGCTTCAAGCCAAAAAGCCCACTTAAATGTATTTTGGCCCATATCTCATAATATGCCAAAATCACTTAAGTATTTGGTACCTTACCATACTTCGTATTCTTCTTAAGTACACCGTACCTTACGATGTTCCTTAATTATTCTATCTCTCATCAATCCGTCCTTTGTGTGTGACCCTATAGGTTTTCGCGACGTTGGCAATTATATTAAATCACGCATTTAACATAATAAACAGTGAGCGGTATCTAGCAACACATCACTGCTACCCAAGTCACGAAAATGTCATGTGATCTGACAAAACCTCCTGTGATAATAATTATGTGTATAATTACCCCTTTGCCCTTATGTCTATATTGAACACAAGGTATAGACCGTGTCACCCTTGTCCAGTTCAATATTGGGCCCATAGACATTTATCCTGTTATGCAGGATTGGCAAATTCCATCTAAGACACTCATGTCCCTTAGCATGCTTCGTGGAGTACCCATCAATTGTCTTTATGGTTATCCAGTTACGGACAACGTTGGATCAGCAATAAAGCACTCGACTCTACATCTAGGATCCATAGTGGTTTCAGGTCGAAGAGTGGTATACACTACTATCACCATGAGAATAACTTATGACACTTTGCATAACTTTCTATATAGTATTCTCATAGCGGGTCAATCCGGTATAAATATTACTCCTAATATTCATACCTATGTTTAAGACTTGATAACTCTTTATCCATGATCCATGAGATGTGATCATCAGTCTACAAACATAATAGTCTTAATGCTTTAATGTTATCCCACTTCACATTAAAGCTCGACTACGGATACTTCAAGAACAGTGCCCTTATGTTTAATGTGTTCTCATGATTAAGTCACACTTAATACATTAAACGGACTATCTATTCTAGGGACTTTATTAATCAACCATAATAAAGAAAATGCCTTTAAATAATTCGATACAAGTACCAAAAGTATTGGCCTCTAGGGCTTACACCAACAGTATGTCCCCTGACACTGCTCAAGACATTGAGGAAGAAGGGTATGAGGAAGAAGATGACATGTTGGTCAATCTGGTGAAAACAAGTGTAGCTGATAGATTGAGAAAAAGGAAGAGTATGGATGAGATAAGGACAGGTAGGAAGGAGAAAAGGGTTGCTGGTATAGGTCCCTCCAAGACTTGGAGTAAAGTAGAGGTCAGGAAGATGAAGGAGAGTGAGAGTTTGAATCTGATGAGGATGTCGAATATGATGTCTCAGACATTTCCCCTATAAAAAGGAAGCCTGTAAAGAAGTCTCCAAACAAAGTGGCTGTTGTTCATCTTGACAATATCTCGTTTCACGTGGAAGGTGGTGCTGCCAAATGGAAGTTTGTGACTCAAAGAAGGGTAGCAGTTGAAAGAGAATTGGGAAAAGAAGCAAGTGAAGTAAAGGAAGTCATGGAGTTAATTAAGACAACTGGTCTTATGAAAACTGTGACTGCTCTACCTCAGTGCTATGAGGGGTTGGTCAAAGAATTCATTGTGAACATTCCTGAGGAGCTATCTGAAAGTAGCAGCAGGGAGGGCTGCAAAGTTTTTGTTAGGGGTAAGTGTGTGAAACTTTCACCTACTATTATCAACAAGTTCCTAGGGAGAGGAACGGATGAAAGAGTAGATCTAGAGACCACAGACAATGAGGTCTGTAGAATTATTACAGCTGGCCAAGTTAAGGAATGGCCTAGTAGGAAACACCTATCAGCTAGTAAGCTCACTGTGAAATATGCCATTCTGCATAAGATTGGTTCAGCAAATTGGGTACCTACTAATCACATATCTACCATCTCCATTGCTCTTGGGAGGATCATTCATGCCATTGGAACTAAGATAAACTACAATTTTGGAAAGTTTGTGTTTGATCAAACCATCAAACATGCCTCCACCAATGCTGTAAAGTTGCCCATTGCATTCCCATCTATCATCTGTGGTATCATCCTGAGTCAACAACCAGGAATCCTGAGTACAAGTGATATTCCAAGCAGGAGAAAGACCCCTCTATCAATTCACTATAAGCTTTTTGAGGGTAGTCATGTCAATGATGTTGTTATAACATCTGCCAGAAGGGAACCTACATCTCAAGGGAGCCTAATTAAGCAATTAAAAGATACCTGCAAGGAATTGGAGGAAGGTATGAAGGTGGCCAAGACAAGAAAAGAAGCTTTGGAAGCTCTTATCTGTAGCCTTGAAAAGGAGGAGTTAGAGAAAGCTGGAAAGGACTCAAATGCAAGATCCCAGTCCAGTTCTGAAAGCTCAGAAGACTCTGAAGGTGTAGCTGAAGATGAAGATGAAGGTAAAGGTGATTCTTCTTCTTCTGATTAATTATCCCTGGCTGTTTTGAAGACTTGGAGGGGTGCTGGAAGGTGTGGTGGAAGTTGGACTGCTGTTTGGAAGGCTGTTGTCTTGTTTGTTTTTATATTTTGTGGCAGTCCTCTTAATGCCTGCTATGTAATATTTAGGGCTCTTAATGAGTTCCTTGGATTTGTTCATTATCTCAACTGTCTGTTGTGTATAATGATGTTGTGTACTTCCTATTTTTTTGTTTTAACATGCTTAATGTTATAACATCTGTTTTCACTTTCTCTGGTAGACTAATAGACATTTATTTTGTCTGATTGGTCACCTTTGGTCAATTTTGACTAAAAAGGGGGAGAAGTGCTTGATATGGAAGTTGGATGTGGCTGATCAGAAGGACAGCTAGTATTGATATGGTGCACAGGTGTTGATGTTGTAGCAGATGGTGCACAGGTGCTGATGTTGTAGCAGATGTCAGTATGACATTCTGGCTGGTACAGGTGTTGGAGTTACAGTAGCTGTTATTTGATGAATGCACAGATTTAGGGGGAGAAGAAGTACCCTGGTGTATTGTGCATTTGTGTGTCTTACTAGTTGCATCCATAACTAGTAATTTTGTTGATTGTTGCACGGTTTTAGGGGGAGGAGAAGTACCCTTGTGCATGTGTGTATTACTAGTAGCCATAGCTAGTAATTGTTTTGCTTCTCCTGCTGATTAAACTACTGTTTAGTGGTTTAACTGCTGATAGTTTGCCTTGTGAACAAAAAGGACAGATATATGTTTTAGCCAAAATTTGCCAAAGGGGGAGTTTGTTGATTCTAAGTGTTGGCAGCAATTTTGGTAAAACAAAGAGTGTTCACAAGATGTTATGTGTGATGTCTTAACATGAGATATCCTATGTACCTGCTGGAGTTAAAGAAGATATGCAAGCAGGATTGTTTCAGAATGCCACATACAAAGACAAGGCTTCTGATATTGGATGTACCTGTTGGAGCTAAATTGGAAGACATATGCTGCAGGATTGTTTCAGTTGACATACTCATTGACATGGTAACTGATATGGCTGTACCTGCTATAATAGGAAACTGGATTATGCAGGATTTTTCCAGATGTCAGACCCGATGTCATGACATCATATACACAGAACATTCAGTATGAATGTCTGGTGTTTTGTGATTGCTCAATTGGGGGAAATCATTGGTTGATTGAAGATATGGCTAGCTGGCGCAATCTATCAGGGATATCAACCAGATTTGTTTATTTTCCAAGGAGATCTTTACAGCTGATATGAAAAGATTTAATTGGAAAATATATTTAGGGTTTTCAAGCTGTCCAATGTTTCTATAAAAAGGGACTCAGAAAACCTGATTTGATACACAACCAAGACGTAGCGAAATTTAGAGAGAGAGCTAGGGTTTGTATCTGTAGGTCATTCAAGTCATCCATAGATGATTGAATTGGACTGATTTGTCTTCTTGATCAAAGCTTTGGAGCAAGATCAAGAGTGTGTCTTCTTGATTGAAACTGTTAAGTAAAATCAAGAATATTGTAATTGAAAAGTATTTTCTTTTCACAAGGGATTGTTGTTTAAGATCACGGGTTTGTGATTGTAAGGGAAGTGAGTGGGTTCTCATATCTAAGAGTGCTTAGGTAGAAATTGCACGGGTAGAGATAAGGTGAGAAAGACTGTAACTTGGTGAAGTGTACGGATAGTCTTTGAACTAATTCTATTATAGTGAATTTCCTTCCTGGCTTGGTAGCCCCCAGACGTAGGTGAGTTGCACCGAACTGGGTTAACAATTGCTCGTGTTATTCGCTTTACCATTATGTTTTTGTGTATCCATTGTTTATAACCAGATATCAGTGTCGTAACATTATCTTCGACATCTTATATCTGATACCAGAATTTCACCATCGTACTTGATAACAACAGGATCAGGAATTTTAAACACAGGATTGATAACATCAACTTCATCCTCATTACGATTCTGAAGTATCTCAATCATCCATTGATCTATCATCTCTTGGATGTCCTTTCTCACTTGACGGCATCCTCTCTCATTGATAGTGCACACCTGACACCTATCATGATCATGCTCATAATGACTGTGTTCACACAACAACTTATGCATATCGACTAAGGATTGCCTTATGTCATTCACATAAAGGACTTTAAATTTGCCATGGCACCCCTGAACCATATTAACAACTTCCTTCCCATGCTCGGGCAATGGGTTCTTCTTCACATTTGGGCCTACATCCTCAAAGAACAGTATGCCACTCCTCACCAGGTCTTGCACCTTGGTTTTCAATGGAAAGCAATTCTCCGCATAATGTCCGGGCGCACCAGAATGATACACATAGTGAAGTTTGGGCTTGTACCACCATTGGGGATTGGCTGGCACAGCAGGAGGATCACATGGAGTTATCATCTTTCTATCAATTAAGGAAGGATAAAGTTCAGCATACGTCATCGGAATCGGGTCAAAAGTCACCCTCTTCCTCTCATAATTGTTGGTGCTGGTGTTGTTATTGTTGCGAGGCTGGTAAGCTTGTTGTTGTTGATGATGTTGTTGTTGTGGTTGTTGTTGAACTTCTCTAAAAGCAGGTGCTATATGAGCCACCTGGTGTTGGTTGACGACTGGTCGCACATCCTTCCTCCTTACAGAGGGCCTTCTTTTGATATGGGAAGAAACTGCATGAGTCTCCCCCTCCTTATTCCTAGCAAATCCTCCATATTTCTTTACTGAGGAACCATCACGATGGGATAAGCGTCCTTCACGAACCCCCTCTTCTAGCCTCATTCCCATATTCACCATTTCGGTGAAGTCCGAGGGAGAACTAGCAATCATGCGCTCGTAATAGAAAGAGCTCAATGTCTTCAAGAAGATCTTTGTCATCTCCTTCTCCTCCAAGGGTGGCATAATCTGAGCTGCCAGTTCTCGCCACCTCTGGGCGTATTCCTTGAAGGTCTCCTTGTGCTTTTGGGACATTGCTCTCAACTGGTCCCTTTCTGGAGCCATATCCACATTATATTTATACTGCTTTACAAAGGCCTCGCCTAGATCGTTGAAAGTGTGGATGCTTGCACTCTCCAGCCCCATATACCACCGGAGCACAACACCTGTCAAGCTATCTTGAAAGTAGTGAATTAGCAGTTGATCGTTGTCGGTTTGTGTTGACATCTTGCGAGCATACATCACAAGATGGCTGAGTGGACATGTATTTCCCTTGTACTTCTCAAAGTCAGGCACTTTAAATTTAACAGGGATTTTAACGTTGGACACCAAGCACAACTCAATAGCACTTTTCCCAAAGAGGTCTTTACCCCTCAAAGTTTTCAACTCCTTGCGCAGCTCAAGGAATTGATCTTTCATTTCATCCATTTTCTCATATATGTCCAGGCCCTCAGATGGCTCAGAATGATAAACGGTGTCTTCTACACGTGGGAGAGTGTGCACACGGGAGGTGGCACAGACAAGACTGGGCTAGATGCCGACATAGAAGCAAGAGTGGGAGAGAAGCCCTCTGGTATGAAGTTGGATGGCATTCCCCAAGGGAACCCAACGGGCATAGTTGGAGCGAAGTGGGCGGTGGCAGCAAGCACTGTTGAAGTAGCTACCTCAGAAATGATCGTCCTCACGGGAGGAATTGCAGGAGTTGGCGAAGCTTGACTTTGCGTGGCCAGAACTGACTCCATCATGGCAGTCAGTCTAGCAATCTCTTCCTTCAGGTACCTGTTCTCTTGCTCGAGATGTTCCATTATATTTGGATGATTTGCTCTAGTGTTAGACCACTGATCAAGAGCTTAGAACAAAACCTGCTTATGCATATGATGCATGCAATGCTTGTGCATATGATTTGTTTTTTTATCAGAGGAACTTTATAGAGATCTATTTGCAAATGTTTGAAAAATATTGAACATATATGGAATACTCATAGCAATATAATATTTGGAAACTTTTTACACCAGAGAAGTAGTACGGTTTTGGTAACCAAATATAATACAAGAGAAAAGGAGAATAAACATCCTATGGAGCCCTAGAAGCAATCGTCCAAAGCCTTCGAGATCGGAAGATAAGTTGCATGAAGCCTCTTCACCTCTCTCTCATAAGTTGCTTCCATATCGGCCTTCTCCTTGACGAGCTGATCATACTTCCTCTTCCAAAACCTAGATGAGTGAGGAAGAATAAAAGTAACCACATCATAAGGCTCATCAATAACTTGATGCTCTAGAAACTCTACCATTGCATCCTTATTTTTGAGCTGCTGAAGAAGTTCCTCACGCTCACGAACCCATGCACGCGACCGGTCTTCGTCTCTCAACTCCTATACTCCTTGATTAGGGAGGGTTGAAGGCCCAACCATAATCATAGGGGTAGGTCTCGGATACTCGTATGGCATGCGGTACTCAAGATCTCTCTTCCTTACCCAAGAGGTGTAAGGTTCCAAAGCAATACAATTCTTCGGACCGAGCTCATTCCTTCCTTTCCTATGAACCTTGCGCCAGGCGCGGACCATCATGTCCTTCAAGTTTTGGGGATCTTTACACAAACAAATTACACAAACAAATATATACAATCACAATATATGGCTCAAATGAGCAAAGTGAAAATGGCATAAACATAAACAAGTTAAATGATATGTAAATGAAAAATGAATGGTAAATGACTTGGAATTAAATTGCATAAAATAAATGACTTGAAAGTAAAGCAATATTAATAAGAATTAGTCAAATGTTAGTCAAGGTTAATTATATGTTAGTGGTGTTTTGCTTTTCAATTGATTAAGTCATTCTTTGGAGGACACTCAACCATCTATTCACAAGCATGGATTCTTGAACTAAGACATCTTCCAAAGGAAGGAAAAAAGGCCAAGTTTCCATAAAATACCATGAAAGATGGGAGACTTACAATCTCACTTATTAAAATTTTATTCCTTTAGGGTCAAATTTAGCTTTATGTTAAGCAATCATAATTGGACTTATGTAGAAGTCACAACTATCTGAGGTCGGGTAATAAAAATTTAGGTGCTAATGCATGTTAGAAATTTGGTATAATGAACCAAACTCCTAAAACATACCACACACTAAAAGACAAGATCAAAAGGGATGGACCTATCTCATCCATACTTGTATTGGTTCATCTGATACAAAGTCATTGATGAACCAATTAGCCTTAGGATATTGAGATTTTATTGATCAATGAAAGTGATGGGAAAGAATGGGAATAAAGATGAAGAGGTAGGGGAGATGAGAGAAACACAAATTGGTCATGGGAGGAGTTTTATCTAATTAAAATCATTCATTCATTTTGGGAGATGAAATATCCATTTCATCAATCCCTAAAATCCAATGATTTTAATCCAATAAAAGTCAAATCAACCTTGATCAAGGCCCAAACAAATATTCAAACATCATAAGACCATAAAAATGGCTCATCATAATTTTTACACAATTAATCAATTAAAAATCAAATTAAAAATGCATTTAAATTCAATTTAAAAATGCATCAGATCTCCCCCATTAATTGAGGCGGCAGATCTGATGGCCACACGTGTGCGTTCCACCATGCTCCTTGTTCAATGCATTGTACGCATGGTAATCACAATGAATGCTTAAGATTAACATATTTGAATTAGATCAGATGGCATGGGCTTCGCCAACGCACCGAAGCCTTAGCTCCAGTCATCTTCTCCGGTGATCACCACTGGTCTGGTTCAAGCTCAACTTCATGAAAAATGGAAAATGAATACACTAATTTGAAGAAAAAAATGCTCAAGAGCATGAATTTGACCTCCCTTTCTTCCAATTCCAAGTATATTAAAAGATACATTGATTTGAAATTTAAGGTTCATGATCTGAGTTGCTTCGATTTGACCTCAAAGCAACTCAATCTTGTTGCCTATATTGGTAGGACTTCAGCAAACCAACAATCACAAAGAATAGTAGAGAATTGAGATAGAATCGAAGAGATGAAGTTTCTGAAATTTCACCTTCGAGTTGCTTCAAATTCACTTAATCTTGATTTGGATTTGCTTGGCTCCTCTTCCTCTTGCTTGCAATGATCAATTGAGATGAAAAGGGAAATGAATTCTTGGAGTTTGAATTTCAAAACAGAAGGTGAAATTCAAACTCGACTTCAATTGAAAAAATCTTCAAGAATTCTATGGAATGAAGGGTTTCAATTGTTCTGGAAAACCTTGGGCAAGGTGTTCATTAAGTTCTAAGTTCATAACACTTGTATTTATAGCCAAATCAAATGCTCTTTGCACACTTCCATTGGAAATCCAAAAATAGTCATTTTCATCATGAGTTTGCATGGGCCTGTACAAATCCCAAATAATGATTAGAAAAGGTCCAAAATCGTGCACAAGTCAAGCTGAAAGCAATGCATTAAGCCATGCAATGTTGAAATGACTTTGATCATGAGAATCTTCCAAATGGTACCATGCATTACACCCATGCACAAGTCCTTCAATATTGATCCAAATGATATGATTTTGGACTTTTTGGAAAGTTGAGATCAAAGGGAACAAATTTATTGTTGAAATTTTTTCCATTTGAAGCTTGGATCATGATGAATTTTGAGGTGGAAGTTTGGAAAATCAAACATAAGTGAAAAATTTTCTAAGTACCAAGTCAAATGTTCACTTCTTCCACCTTGAATAACTTTTGTTATGGATTTGAAATGGAAAAACGTCATTCAACAAAGTTGTACCTCTTTCAAAACTCTTCAATTTGGTCACAAAGTTGACATAATTTGGATTTTGCATGAAGGAGTTATGCATTTTAGAAGTTGAGGAAAATCACTTGTTCAATGGTAATGGTCCAAAATGACCTATAATATTTCCTCTTGGACCATGCATTTTCAAGTTGAATTTGAACTTCTTCTAAACATAAAATTTGAAGAGGGCATCTTAAATTTGATCATGTAATTTGAGTGGATTTCATATCAAAGAAAATGACTAAGTTATGGTCTTAGGAAGTTAACCTCCTAACTAGAGTTCAGACAAAATGACCTATAATCTTTCACCATAAAAAAATGACTTTTAAAGCAAAACTAGATCTATACTTAAACATTAAAGTTGTTTGGAATGTCATCTTGAGTAACGTTTCTCTTGGAATCATTTTCATATGTGTGGCGGGAAATTCATGATCATCAAGCTAGAGATCAATTAACAAGAGTCGCCACCGCGCTTTTATTGTTTCCAAGGGAAAAGGGAAAAAGTACGAACAAAACCCAAATAGTAAGAAGTTTTCAAATAAAAACTAATAAAAGTCAGATATCACAGGTAAGGGGGTTGGTTACACAGAGGGAATGTGTTAGCACCCAAAGTGTCCTATGTACTCCTAGGGAGCCCTTTTTGTGTGCATATGTATTTTTTTACAAAGTGATGTTTACAAACAAATAGAATGGAGGGATGAAAAAAGAATTTGTTAAGTATACTTTTTGTGTGTTTGACAAGACCTTCGGACTTGTGCCTACGTACCAACATAAAAATGAGGGATCAAAACCTCGTAGTTCATGATACAAATTTCAAAGTGGATGCATTGATTTTAACAAAATTTAAGTTTGAAAAGCACAAAATCCTAAAATGGTTTGAATGAGTTAGTTCTTTTTGGCTTTTTGAAAGTTTAAGTCAAACATACTTAAGTTTATTCACATATTTGATTTAAGAAAAGAAGTTTGAAAATGCAATGGCATAATGCCAAAGTTTCTATCTTTTTGCAAAAGTGGTCAAAGTTTAGAACAAAAATAGTTCACACAAAGAAGATTTTGAAAATGGAGGGAGAGATTTTGAAATTAAAGAGATGGGGAGAAGATGAAGAGACTATCCTATGTAGAAAAAATAAAAGTTTAGAGTTGAAAAGATCTGACCAAATGGGTAGCAATCCAATAAACAAGTATGTCAATAGAAACCCAGAATTCCCTTGGACTTTTTAGAATCAAGCAACACACAAATGCACAATTATATTATCTTGAAGAGCAAGGCATAAATCAAAGATGGCCTCATCCAAGATTATCCCTTCCATGATCTTCTTCAAAATAGCCCATGTAACAGATGAATTCCACAAGTCACAGGTTCAAAATAACAGCTACACCATGATCATGTTACAGATGAATCTTAGAGAGATCTTCAAAGATGTATCAGATGAATTTCAAATTGCAAGCACTTGGTTCTTCAACAAGTTTGCATTGGCCAATTCCTTTAGCTTAGGGAGGTTGTCTAGATTCTAAGTCCATTTGTCCAAGATCAAGCCAACAATCCACTCAATTTTTTTTTAGGGTTTTTGTTATTATTATGTACATTAATGGTCAAAGACCATACAAACAAGCAAAGTAACACAAACAAAATATATCATATAATATGGTCCAAATGGATAAAGTGAAAATTGCATTAACATAAACAATTAGAATGATATGAATAATGGCAAATGAAATAGAGTGCTAAAAGTAAATTGCATTAAAGTAAAGGCTTGAAGTTAAAAGTTAGTAGTTAGTAGGTTAGAAGTTAGATATGTTTTGCTTTCAATTTCAAGACATTCTTTGGAGAACACTCAACCCACTTATCACAAGCATGGATCCTTGAACCAAAAACATCTTCCAAAGGAAGGAAAGAAGGCCAAGTTTCCACACAATACCATGAAAATGGGGAGACTTACAATCTCACTAACTAGAATGCTTATGCCTTTTATGTCACAAATTTAGCGCTATGTTAAGCAATCGTAATTGGACTTATGTAGAAGTCACAACTATTTGAGGTCGGGCAATAGACTTTTGGTGTTAATGCATGTCAGAGACATAGTATAATGGACTATGCTCATGAAACATACCACACATAAAAAGGAATACGCAAAAGGTGTGGCCTAATCTTATCCATACTCATGTCAATTTTTCAATCAACTAGCATTAGGACTTTGAGATATCATAGGCCAAATGGAATGAATGAATTAAGAAGAGGAGTAAGATGAAGTGGGAAGGGGATGAATGGAATCACAAATTGGTCAAAGAAGGACTTTTACCAAATTAATATCATTCATTCATTTTGGGAGATGGAATGTACATTCCATCAATCCCCTAAATCCAATGATATTAACTTGACAAAGTCAAATCCACCTTGACCAAGGCCCAACAACAATAAGCAAACTCATACAAGTCAATACAAATGGTCAACAACATTTAATTGGCATTTATTCAATTAAAAATAATAAAATAATGCATTTAACTCAAATTTGTTTTGTCCAATTCCTAAAATCTCATCAAAACACCAAAGAGATGGCCATGAGATTTATCATAGGTCAAACAAGGTCAAAGGACCTTGGAGAAAAAAATTCATAATTTTTGGACATTTAAAAATATTTTTAAATAATTAAAAACAAATGCAAAATCAATTAATTCATGAAAAATATTATTAATGATCCAAAAAATAATTTTAATTCATAATATGAAAGAGAAAAATATTTGAATTTTTTTGGTGAAAGTCCTATATTTTTTGGATCAATATTGAATTTAATATGAATTATTGAAAATAATGCAATAAAAGTAAAAATTCAAAAAATCTAAATTACGTGGACCATCAGATCTCCCTCATTAATTGAGGTGGCAAATCAGATGGTCCCTAGCGCGCTATCCATCATGGACCTTAGTCAGCGCGTGGCAAATGTGGTATTCAAAACCAACACTCAAGATTAAAACAAAACACATGGATCCCGTGGTTCAGATGCTAGCCAACTCATCGCCGGAGCCAGAGCTCCAGTCATCTTCTCCGGTGGACCTCACCGGACTGGTCCACCATGAACCATCACCATAATGAAAAACAAGGACATGTTCTTGAAGAAAAAATGGCACTGAGCTCGAATCTGACCTCCATTCACTCCAATTCCAAGTATATTGAGAGATATATGGAATTGAAATTTGAGGTACATGAACTGAGTTACTTCGATTTGACCTCAAAGCAACTCAATCTTCTTCCCTACATTGGTAGGACTTCAGACAACCAAAGAATCAATAGAATTGAGCAAGAATTTAAGAGAATCGAAAAGTTCAAAATTTCTGGAAAATACCTTCAATGTAGGTCTGGATTCGATGCATCTTGATCTTGCTTGTGCTTGGACTCACTCCACTTGCTTGCTGGAGAAGGATTGAATGGTTAAAAAGCTATGGATTCCTGGAGAATTGAATTCCAAAACAGTGGAGTTCAAGCTCAAATTCAAGAGAATTTTCCAGGCTTATCCTTTGAGAATTGAGGGTTTGAAATGGGGGATCAAAGTTGGCACGATTATGTGTGAAGTTCTGAGCAATTGAAGCTCTATTTATAGTTGGAATGGTTGATAATTGCACACTCACATTCACTTTCCAATTTTGGCAAATGGTGATGCAATGGTGCATGGGCGCGCATAGGCCCATGAAATGATTGTTTGAGGTCCATAATTGAATATCAGATGCTCTAAAGTAAGCTTGGATTACAAGGCAAATGCACATTGATGTTTGAAGCTTGATCCTTGCCAAGTGATGTCACCCTGTTTAAGCCATGCGCGGCCTATGCATTTTTGGTCCAAAATGAATGAATTTGAGCTCTTTGGAAATGTGAGATCAAGAGGAACAACTTTCATGTTCAACATTTTTTCATTTGGAGATTGGAACTTGGAGAAATTTGAGGTGGATGTTTGGAAATTTTTGTCATATCAAAATTTTTCTAAGTGTCAAGCCATATGTCTCAATATTCCACCTTGCTTAACTTTTTATATGAGCTTCAAATGAGAAAAGTGTCTTAATCAAAGTTGTAGATCTCTCAAATAAATAAAAAATGGTCACCAATTTCATGTTATTTTGATTTGAAATGATAGAGTTATGCATTTTTGAAGTTTGGAAAAATCACTTGATCAATGGTATAGGTCAAAAGTGACCTATAATGTAGCCTCATACCACATGCTCAAAAAAGTTGAATTAGCTACCACTCCAAACATAAAAGTTGAATTAGACACATTTAATTTGATTGTTCAACTTGGAAATCTTTCATCTCATAAAAATTGATCAAGTTATGGCCTTGGGAAGTTGACTTTCAAGTTAGGGTTTAGACAAAATGACCTATAATGTTTCAACATGGAAAATGATTTTCCAAGCAAAAATAGCTCTAGGTCTAAACATGAAAGTTGTTTAGAATGTCATTTAGAGTAAGTTTTCTCTTGGAATTATTTTCATATGGTGAAAATTGTAGGAGATAGGGTCTAGGGAGACCCAGTTTTGATCAGATGAATTCACCTAGCCAACCACCATCAACCAACTTGCTAATTTACAATTATCTTGACTTTATTGGCTCATGGTAGATCATATATGCATAAGATGATTAATTTTGAAGTGTCCCTTGAGAAATTTGATCAATTGGTAAGATAGCTTATTGGGGAAGTTACTCAAGATACCCAGTCAAACTAGGGTTTCCAAGGCAAATCACCCTCAAAATCTTGAAGAAAACTTGATCAATATAACATGTAGAGATCATTGGGACTCATATATGATGTTCATAACCATTATTGAATCAATTCTTGGTTGTGCTCTTTGTTCATGAGGGTCTCAAACCCTAATGTGAACTTGATGAATCAATGAGATCATGCCCTTCCTACAAAAGAGTTAGACAAATGCAAAGACATATTTTTGGTATTTTGGTTAGTGAAATGATAAAATACAAGTATGATATAATCACAAAGTGCTTGGTGATCTCTCCTAAAATAAACCCAATGAAAGAGGGATAAGGAGGATGCCAAGGCATGATCCCAATGCCAATGCTTATGATGAAATTGCATGAGGCATCTTAGGGTCAAAATTGGGGTCTTACAATATGACAAAAATTGTAGGAGATAGGGTCTAAGGAACCCCAGTTTTGACCAGTTGACTTTCTCTGGTCAACCACCATGAACCA
Source organism: Lathyrus oleraceus (assembly GCF_024323335.1). NCBI lineage: Eukaryota > Viridiplantae > Streptophyta > Magnoliopsida > Fabales > Fabaceae > Lathyrus > Lathyrus oleraceus. Next base: position 375,163,267 of record NC_066583.1, on the reverse strand, counting down.
ACTTTCTAGCTTGACATTCTATTGATTTTTGGGACTCATGGAGGATAATATATGTGTAATATGATGTAATATGAAGCATCCCTTGAAATCTCTGATTAATTGATGAGGAAACTTGTTGAGGAAGTTACACAAGATACTCAGAATAATTAGGGTTTCCAAGGAAAACAAGCTTCAAACTCTTGATGAATTCTTGATCAAAATGATATGTCAAGACCATGGGGATACATGTATGATTTCTATAGTCAATGTGAATCATCTCTTGATTAGTCTCCTTGTATTGAGGGTTTCAAACCCTAGATATGAGCTTGATGGAGCACAGGTGAGCGCGCACACTACCTACAAAAGAAACAAAGCTATACATAAATATATTTTTGGTATTTTGGTTAGTAAAAATAATAAAAAACAAAGCATGATACAATCAAATGTGCTTGGTGATCTCTCCCAATGCAAACCCAATGAACGAAGGGTAAGGAGAATGCCAAGGTGTGATCCTAAAGCTAATGCACATGATGAGATAACATGAGGGATCTTAGGGTCAAAATTGGGGTCTTACAATATTTAACAGAGTTTTACTCTATTAAATCAATGAGAGTATATAAGTATTACATCACTGCAATTTCAGGATCAACCATTGATGGCCAAAAATTCTCAAGCCTCTCTTTTCATCATTCTCTCACCCCACCCATAGCTCCTTCTAACAATCCATTAAAGTTTCACATTGAAGCTTCAATGGAGTAGAGCTCAATCTTCATCAACCTCACTGGAATTTCGACACCTCTCAAAACTCTTCACACCCTCTCAGCAATTCACACAAACATCACAAAGCCTTAACAGAGCCTACTGACTAGAGAGTGGTGAAGAAAAGAAGAAGATTGAACTAAACGTAATTGGAGTAAAATAATCTGGGAAAATATAAGGCTCTAGGATCACCGGTCCTCAACGCCGTCACTTGAAGAACCATCAGAGTTGCTCCAGGCGGTAGGCTTTCCCGTTCCTTTTATTTGATTCAAGGCTTCCATGATGTAGAGTTTGTGTCATGGAGTAAAACCCCTAGGGTTTCGACTCGAGATAGTTCATAACGATCGTGTAATCTGAATCTTGAGATTTAGGTTTTTTCGCACTTGTGTTCGATTTGGGTTGTGCAGGATAATTTGGAATAAATCGAGGTGATATTGTGAGAGGGCTTGGTGAGACGGTTACGTTGATGTGGGATTTGAGAGGCTTCGCCCTCCGCCGCCGCCGGAGGCGATTTCCGACACGACGGAGTCCTCAGCTCAAGTTACATATGAAGGCCTCGTTTATTTGAGGAATTTGATTTGAGTGTGACAGAAATCCTCACCCCTCACTTCATGGAATTGGATGGATGCCCTTGGGCTTCAAGCCCAATTGAATCACTCATGCACCTTTTTTTTCCTCATACACACTCCCTCTGAGCCTGGATTCAGCGCCTGGGCCTAAGGCCCCAGGCCCAACCTCTTTTGTTTGCTGCACACCACCATTTTGGGTCTGAACCCCCACCTTCATCTTAATAAATCTCCCTTTAATTAATCACTTCTAATTAAGCTTAATCACATCCTTTTGTTTTGCTTAATTAATTAATCATGTTCGTTATATGAATTAATTATAATTTAATTTAATTGTTTTAATTAGTTAATCGTGGGTTTAATTAATTAATTTTGATTAATGCAATAGTTTTAATTATGATTAGTCAATTAATAGAAATATTTAGAAGTTTTAGGTTTTAGTTAAGTAACTTAGCCTAATTTCTTTTCACCACATATTCGTGTATCATTTTTAATTGATTAATTGGTATTAATTAATTAATAATCTTGATTGTATTTTCCATTTAATCCAGTCTTGCACATAATGACTATTTTGCCCTTAAGGCTTACAAATCTTTATTTTTATGCATGTTCCCTTAGTTTAGGGTCTTAATTAGAATTGTCTGATTTTACTTATGTGATTAATTCAATAGGTTTATTATTGTACATGATTCAACTATTCATTTTAATCCCTCTGATTAGTATGGACTAAAGGTCGCTTTGGTTAACCAAATCTTGTGTATTGTGTTGTAATCCTCAAGCATATTCAAGTGATCAAAAGACCCTTAATCACTTGATATGGAAAGTTCATTGTGCTCAAGCTATTGTGGATATGTTGAATCTCATGAGTTCAACACCTCAAGGTTCAAATACAAGATCAAGACTTCAAGCCAACATCAGTCAAGCATAGCTAGCAAAATGGGTTACTTCTCAAAGCACAACAAAGGTATCAACACTTGACAAGTTTGATTAAAATTGTAAGCCATGAGCCTTAAGTAATGAGGAATGATGAGATGGAGTTTCTGATACCTTTGTCTAGAGTGACTTTTCCTACGGGGCGTAGGCCCTAGCTATTCATAGCATTCGCCCTCATTCATAGACTTTAGCACAATTTGTATCAAACAATTGTCAAGTCTTTGCAATACAACAAACAACATGGCATCATTAAGATCAATAATCAGAAGCCTCTAACAACACTTGTCAATCATGATAAGGGTTACACGATACGAGCCTTAAGTAATGAGGAATGATGAAACAAAGTTTCTCCTACCCTTTTCTAGAATGACTTTGCGTACGGGGGCGTAGACCCTAGCTATTCAAAGCATTCTCCCTTGTTAATAGACTTTAGTGCAATTTGAATCATGCAATTGACAAGTCTTCTTCAAGCAAGCATCAAGTATTCAATACTCCAATAATGGAGAATTTTTTGCTATTAGCAATTTGTGGTTGTATAACCTCTTTCAATTCAATTCCTTGCCTTGAGAGGTGGTAAACCTTGGCACTTGTTCTTTGCCTTGAGAGGTGGTAAACCTTGGCAGTCCAATTCAGTTATTTTCCTTGTGAGGTGGTAAACCTTGGCAATTCAGGTGGTAAACCTTGGAAGTTCAATTATTTTCCTTGTGAGATGATAAACCTTGGAAATTCACTTATTCTTTGCCTCGATAGATGGTAAACCTTGGCAATTCATTCATTTCCTTGTGAGGTGGTAAACCTTGGAATTCAATTCCTTGCCTTGAGAGGTGGTAAACCTTAGCAATTCATTTCTTTGCCTTGAGAGGTGTTAACCCTTGGCAACTAAATTCCTTGCCTTATGAGGTGGTAAACCTTGGCATTTCAGTTCCTTGACATTAGTAGTTATAAACTCTGGTAGTGATACCTTACCTAGAAGGTTGTGAACCTTGGCACTTGTTATTTTCCTTGTGAGGTGGTAAACCTTGGCAATTCAGTTCTCTTTGCCTTGAGAGGTGGTAAACTTTGGCAGTTCAGTTCCTTGCCTTCAGAATTATAAAATCTGGTAGTGATACCTTTCCAAGAAGGTTGTGAACCTTGGCACTCCTTTTTCAGCCTTGAAGGGTTGTGTACCTGGAAATCAATCGGTTTTCCTTTGTTTTAGCCGTAGTGGCCTAAACTACGATTGCTCTGATTTTCTCATTGCACGATGAGAATACGTATGCACGAGTGTTCGAATCCTCCGCGAGCATACTTATTTATTCCTTCTGCCTTAGGGTATTTCCTACATTCATATCCATGATGCATTCATCTTCTACCTTAATTCACTTCATGTGATATACCCTATTCTTTGATCCAAATACATTATTTCTTCGAGCTCCATCTTGTATATCTTTGCGTGCCAAGAGCCGATTAGTTTGTCTTGTTAGTCCTCTTGTTGCTTAGACGAACATCTCCTTACTTACTTTGCAGCTATATGCAAGCAATCCTCTTTGTTTTCGGTTATTCCAATACAGTGATACCATGCCTTAGGCCCCTTACTTGTTGGTTCAAACCAGTTTAACTCTTGGGTTCATATTTCACCCCTTTTGGAGTTCAAACAAGATAATTCTTTGGTTCATATCATACATTTATCACAAATTCTTTTCATCTCCCATCACTAGTTCTATGAACTACGGATCTCTGAATTCCTTATTGCACTACAAGGATATGTAGGTATGAGGGCCCTAATCCTCATTGAGCACTTTATCTATTTTCATTCCTTTGCCATTTATTCTTTTGCGAGTATCTTTAGATATAACACTCATCTGAGAAAGAACAATCAAAACGGTTCCCATGAAGTACAATGGATGTTAGGGGCGCTAATATCTTCCCCTTACATAACCGACTTCCTTACCTAGTTATTCCTCCCCCTAGTTTTATCGATGTTTTTCCTTTCCTTCGGGAATAAATAAAGTTTAATGGAAACTATGTTGTCTGTTCGAGCATGCGATGCATTCGGGTATATTTCCGCTAGCTTCAGGAGTATGCAGTAAAGGGGGAAATAACTTTCAATAAGGCTTATGCATAGGGTAAAGGAGTCCTTAACCTCCAATAGGGTGTATGTTGTGGACGAATTATAATTGTATGATGAAAATTGTCTGTAATAATTGATGAATTTTTGCACTATTCATGACCAATTTTTCTGTATTGATAATTGATAATTTTCCACCATTGTTGTATTGTCGAAGATATTTTTGTTTTTGTTTTTATCATAGCTTGAGTTCCATAACTCGAAACATGACACGGTTTGAAGTCTTGGAAAGCTAATGAGATTTAATATTAATTGGTAATACTTTAAGAGGCTGAATATGTTATGATAACATGAGTAATTTATGAGAATGATTATTAAAAACTATTTGATCGAGTAAATGTCGAGTTATGCAAGTTTGAGGAACATGTTTTATTAGTTGTGGAAATGTTTGAATATGTTGCTATGACGAGATGTTAAGTGTTGAGAATAAGTATAAAATATGAGAATGTTGTGAATATGAATTATTTTGAGTTATGTTTGTTGTATTGTTACATGTTTGAAATATAATTCTGTTAGGATGAATTATTAGCATGCTTATGTTGCACTGTTGATTGATAATGTGTATTTTGTAATTTTGGTATGATGTAATTTAGAGAGGGGATTACTTGAGTTGTTAATGCATTTTTTCTAAGATCAGAGAGGGATATTAACGCATTGATTTGATAATATAATCATGCATCATAAGAACTATGTCAAGAGACATGTTTGTTAGTTCAGATAGGGAACTAGTGGCTTGTCCCAAGCTCAGAGAGGGGGATTTGAGTTCAGAAAGGGGGCTCGGAGTTCGCAGAGATTGGAACTCAGTTCGTATGAAGAAAAAAATATTGAGTTGCTACCACATGCATTTGTATAGAGTTGCATAGTTGAGTTGTATTACATAATGAATTATATGCATTTTGTTGAGTTGTGAATAATTGATGAGTTTGAGTGTGAGAATGCATTGTGATATATTGTGAAGGATATTGTTTAGAATATATTATGTAGATATCCTACCTTGTAGGATAATGCATGTTATTATTGATTGTGATTTCTCACCCTCTTTGTTGTTGTTTTTGTGGTATGTGATTCTCTTCTTGAGTACATATAAGAAGGCAACTGAGTAGCTGCTTAGAGTGAAGGATGTCATGATGTTGTTTTTTCTTTTTCTTTCTGCATTTAGTTTACGTGCTTTGATATGTAACACTAGGAAATGCTTGCGAGTTTTTGTGTAATCTTTCATTAGAGAGTTGTCGTATACTCTCTTGATTGATGTTTTGAGGTTTTGAAGAGCATTTATAATTTCGTTTATATTACAAAATCTTTGAAATTAAATTATTTATTGATTGCATGATTTGTTGATGAGAAATTTCGTTGTGATGATACCCTAAGTGAATGTGAGCATGCGAAGACACCTAAGAGAGGGTGTTGATTATTGTTACTATCTGCTAAAATGTTACAGGGCATGTATGTTTGGATTTGAGAATGTGTGGCATCCTGTTTTTGTGTTGATGAATACTCTGATTTTTGTATATTTATGCGTGGAGAAAACAGGGTGTTACACTTTCAGCTATTAAAATATATTTTAATGAGAATGCTTCATGTATGATCATGCAAGAAAGTTTTTAAATGAGGTGAGAGATGAAATTCTGAGCAATTTAAAGTAGTATAGTATAAAATGAAATGAGCACCTTAATTATCTTAACTTGTCTTAAATCTTAATTGAATTTCTATGTTCAACCTTCTTGATTAAATTCATCACTGATGTGTATGACACTTTTGATCTGTTTCTTCTTTGATAATCTTTGTCTTCATTAAAATTGGACTAGATATAAGATATATTCTTCACAATCCCCCATTTTGATGATCACAAACTCTTTTTTGAATTGGTGTTTTGATAATGATTGAAAAGTCTCCCCCTAAGTTGTGTGTCACCCCCTTAATTGGTGAATCTTACAATGACAGAGTCAAACTTTTGATGTCATTATTTTAGTGCTTATTTTAATCCATACAAGGATTTGACAAGTTTGCACACTTTTTGTTCATTACTAAGAAGCATGTAGCCTTATAGTTGCTCAATGTAAATCTCCTCATTAAGATCTCCATTTAACAATGCCTTTTTGATATCCATTTGATGAATTATAAGGTCATGCAAATAAACTAATGCAAACAATACTCTAATTTTCGTTATCCTTGCTACTAGTGCATACATGTCGAAATAATTAACACCTTCATTTCTAAGACCATTGGTTATTAGTTTAGCCTTGTTGGTGTTTAATGTATCAATACCATGATATTTCCTTCTAAACAACCACTTTCATCCAATGGACCTTGATCCTTTAGGTAGACAGACAAGTTCTCAAGTGTGATTTGACTTTATTTAATCCATTTCTTCTTAGATAGCACAACCCCAAAAGAAATAGTCCCTTGAAGTTATTACTTCCTTATAAGTCTTAGGATAATTTTTCACTTGAAGAATAATAGGAATATTACAAACAAAATTCTTACTATTTCCTTCGGTCCTAAGTCGTTAGTCTTTTGGGCTCTCTTATTATCCTAAGTTCAAGTTGTGTTTCAACAATTAGTGAAGAATTTTTTGGGTTGTGTTTCCACAATCTGTGGAGAACCTTAATTATTAGGTTATTCATTTGTGGAAATCTCATATTCATTATCCTTCGTGATAAAATTCTCAAATTTTAAAAGCATGTATGTTTTAGGTGCATAACCCACAAAAGCATGATTGAAGAAAATAATACAATGCTAAATGGACATGCTAACCATGCTCAAAACACATCTTTGTATTTGAATATACAAACAAAAGAAATACTTTAATCCCACTAATTATAGGTTATGACTACTAATTTTTTTCATTCGAAAATGACACCGGAGAATCTAACTTGCTACCTTTTGATAAAATAAACACACGTTACGACTAAGCCATATAATAAAACAGACTAATTTTTTTCTTGCAATTTATATACATTATTTAAAAATACAAACTTAAAAAAAAAATTGAAAATTTCTTACATCACATCTGTAATAGGGTTTTTATTTTATTTTTTGACACATCTCTAATAGGTTTTGTAACCATGTAGTAACGTAAGCCAATTACGCATTAAATGCATACAATGTTCAAATTAAGGTTACGATAACATAATCATTTCAACATTTGAAACATGATCACAAAATTGTGTTAAGATGCCATAAACAGAGTATTACGCTATTCATATCATGCAAAATATATATGCCAACAAAAAATTTGCATGTTGATCGAAATACTATGTATTAAAACAAGATTAAACATATTTAATCAAATGACTATATACAATATACATCTTGATGGCTGAGAGAGAGAGAGATTTGATCTTCAATCAAATCATTGGTAAGAAACTTTCAGTAGACTTTTTGTGTTTGTTTGTATAGAAAATTCAAATTAAAAGTATTTTATCAACTGCGGGAAAAGCAATGTACTTATCTTGTTCTTATACAGGTTTTATCCTGTTGTATTCAAATGGACCCCATATTTGATGCATTTGTCAAAATCATTCAAAGACCTTGCAATTTGTCGGTATAGCATATTTTAAAAGAGAAAAGTTAATCGCATATATGGACATTGTTATGTGAATTATTTATGAGTGAATTTTGTCACTAAGGTGCATTTCTCTATGTATGTATGACTTTTAATTTTAAATAGTTCTTTCAATAATTTATTTTGAGAAAATTATGGATAGTTAAGCGAAAAATCATTTTAAATAACATTTAAAAAGATACACTCAAGTTTGGTATAAGTATTCCATTTTATTTATTTAGTTTTATAGAATTATTGATCAATTATATTATTTTAAAAAATGCTATGTACCCTATCGATGTACTTGATTAAATGAAAAAGTTGTGTTGTTATACAATTAAAATAGAGGTTTTAGCAATGAGAAATCCTAATGTTATGAATGAAACCTTCCATAGTGCAGTGCAAGATTGAACTGAGACTCGCTGTTTTGTGGTGCCTAATCTTGTATGGAAAAGATGGGAGAGAATAAAATTAATGATAAATAATACATTACTATAGCTATCAATTTATGATGCTTCTAAAATTGGGCCAAATAAGTAACAAATAAGTAAATTATCTAAAAGTAAAATCTCGAAAGACCTTAATTTTAAATTGGGTCTCTGCAGCGGTAAATTCATGACCATCAAGCTATGAATAAGCTAGAAATCAAATAATAAGAGTCGCCACCGCGCTTTTATTGTTTCCAAGGAAAAAGGGAAAAAGTACGAACAAAATCCAAAAAGTAAGAAGTTTTCAAATCAAAACTAATAAAATGTCAGAGATTACAGGTAAGGCGGTTGGTTACACAGAGGGAAGGTGTTAGCATCCAAAGTGTTTTAGGTACTCCTAGGGAGCCCTTTTTATGTGCATATGTATTTGGTACAAAAATGATGTTTACAAACAAATAGAATAGGGGGATGAGAAAATAATTCATTAATTATATTTTTGTGTTTGGCAAGATCTTCGGTCTTGTGCCTACGTACCAACATAAAAATGAGGTATCAAAACCTCGTAGTTCGTGATACAAATTTCAAAATGGATGCATTGCTTTTAACAAAAATTAAGTTTGAAAGGCACAAAGGCCTAAAAATGATTTGAATGAGTTAGTTCTTTTTGGCTTTTTGAAAGTGTAAGTCAAATATAGTTAAGTTCATTTACAAGTTTGATTTAAGAAAAGAAGTTTGAAAATGAAATGGCATAAGGCCAAGGTTTCTATCTTTTTACAAAGTGGTCAAAGTTTGGAACAAAATAAGTTCAATCAAAGAAGATTTTGAAAAAGGAGGGAGAGATTTTGAAATTAAAGAAATGGGGAGAAGATGAAGAGACTAACCTTATGCACAAAATTAAAAGTTAAGAGTTGAAAAGATCTGACCAAATGGGTGCAATCCATAGACAAGAGTGTCAATAGAAACCCAGAATTCCCTTGGACATTTAGAATCAAGCAACACACAAATGCACAATTATATTATTTTGAAGAGCAAGGCATCAAATAAAGATAGCCACGTCCAAGCTTTAGCCACTCCATGATCTTCTTCAAATTAGTCCATGTAATAGATGAATTCCACAAGTCACATCATCCAAGCTTTAGCCACTCCATGATCTTCTTCAAATTAGCCCATGTAACAGATGAATTCCACAAGTCACAGGTTCAAAATAACAACTTCACAATGATCATGTTACAGATGAACTCAAGGGGATCTTGAATGATGTATCGGATGAAATTTCAAATTGCAAGCACTTGGTTTCTCAATAAGTTGGCATTGACCAAGTCCTTTAGCATAGGAATGTTGCCTAAGTTCCAAATCCATTTGTCCAAGATCAAGCCAACAGTCCACACAAAAGTTTTTTAGGTTTTTTTTGTTATTATGTACATTAATGGTCAAAGACCACACAAACAAGCAAAGCATATACAAACAAGAAGTATCACACAATATGGTTCAAGTGTACAAAGTGAAAATTGCATTAACATAAACAATTAGAATGATATGAACAATGGAAAATGAATAAAGGCAAGAATTAAATGACATTAAAGTAAATGGCTTGAAATTAAAAGTTAGTTGTCAATGAGTTAGGGGGTTAGTATTGTTTGCTTTTGCTTTTCATTTTAAGACATTCTTTGGAGAACACTCAACCCACTTATCACAAGCATGGATCCTTGAGCCAAGACATCTTCCAAAGGAAGGAAAAAAGGCCAAGTTTCCACATAATACCATGAAAGAGGGGAGACTTACAATCTCACTAACTAGAATTCTATGCCTTTTATGTCACAAATTTAGCGCTATGTTAAGCAATCATAATTGGACTTATGTAGAAGTCACAACTATTTGAGGTCGGGCAATAGAATTTTGGTGTTAATGCATGTTAGAGACATAGTATAATGGACTATACTCAATGAAACATACCACACACAAAAAGAATATGCAAAAGAGGTGGCCTAATCTCATCCATACTCATGTTAATTTTTCAATCAACTATCTTTAGGACTTTGAGATGCCATAGGCCAAATGAGATGAATGCATAAAAAAGGGGAATGAGATGAAGAGGGAGGGGAATAGATGAAAACTCAAATTGATCAAAGGAGGACTTTTGCCAAATTAATATCATCCATTCATTTTGGGAGATGGAATGTACATTCCATCAATCCCCTAAATCTAATGATATTAACTTAACAAAGTCAAATCAACCTTAACCAAGGCCCAAGAACAAGACACAAACACAAACAAGTCCTCACAATTGGTCAATAAAATTATTTAGCATTTATTTAAATTAAAAATACTAAAATAATACATTTAAATTAAATATGGTTTATCGAATTCCTAAAACCTCATCAAAACACCAAATAAATGACCATGAGATTTATCATAGGTCAAACAATGTCAAAGGACCTTGGAGAATTTTTTTTAGAATTTTTAAAGACTTAAAAGTATTTTTAAACAATTAAAAACAAATGAAAAATCAATTAAATCATGAAAAATATTAATAATGATCCAAAAAATAATTTTAGTTCAGAATATGAAAGAGGAAATTATTTGAAAACTTTTGGTGAAACTCTCATATTTTTTGGATTAATATTAAAATTAATATGAATTAATGAAAATAAAGCATTTAAAATGAAATTCAAATAATCAAAAAAAACGTGGACCACTTGATCTCCCTTATTAATTGAGGTGACAGATCAAGTGGCCACCAACGCACGTTCCATGATGGACTTGAGTCAACGCGGCACATGCTTGGTATTTAAAAACAACGTACGAGATTAAAACAATTTAAAAAGGATCAATGGCTCTGAACCATGCTAACACATCAACGGCGTCCAAAGGCCAGTCATCTTCTCCGGTGACCCTGGCCGGACTGGTTCACTCATCACCATCAAGAAAATGAAAAAGGAAGACATGATCTGAAAGAAAAAATGACGTAGAGCACGAATCTGACCTCAATTTTAACTAACTCCACATATATAGAAAGATATGAGGAGTTGAATTTTGAGGTGTGTCAACTGAGTTGCTTCGATTTAACCTCTAAGCAACTCAATCTTCTTGCCTACATTGATAGGACTTCAGACAACCAAGGATCCAAGAGAATTGAGTGGAATTAAGAGAGAATCAAAGAGATGAAATTTTCTGGAAAATACCTTCAATGTAGGTCTAGATTCAACTGTTCTTGCTTTGGCTTGTGTTTGATCTTGCTCAGTATGCTTGTAGAAGTGGATTAGAATGCACAAAAGGTCTTGGATCCTTGGGGTTTTGAATCTCAAAACAGTGAGAATTCAACTCAATATCCAATGGAAATTCTCAGGATTATCCTCTCAAACGGAAGGGTTAGGGATTTAGGATCAAAGCTGGCGTGAATGTTTGTTCAATTCTGAGCATATGGAACTCTATTTATAGCTGGATCATGTGATATTTGCACCTTCCAAATGACTTTCCAAAATTGGCAATGAGTGATGCATGGGTGCATGGGCGTGTACAAGCCCATGAAATTATTCCATTTGATCCACAATTGAGTGTGAGCATGTATGAAATAAACTTGGGATGCAAGGCAAATGTATATGAAGACTTGAAGTTTGATCTTTGCCACTTGATGATGCAATGTTCATGCCATGCGCAGCCCTAGCAATTCTTGTCCAAAATGGATGAAATTAGACTTTTTGGAAAGGTTAAATCTATAGGAACAACTTTCAAGTATAACACTTTTCCATTTGAAGCTTGTATCATGATGAATTTTGAGGTAGAAGTTTGGAAATTTTAACATATCAAAAAAAATTCTAAGTGTCGACCCATATATCTTAATATTCCACCTTGCTTAACTTTTTATGCGAGCTTCAAATGAGAAAAGTGTATTCATCAAAGTTGTAGATCTTTCAAAGACCTTCAAAATGGTCACCCTTTTAATATCATTTGGATTAATAATGATAGAGTTATGCATTTTTGAAGTTTGGAAAAATCACTTATTCACTAGTATAGGTCAAAAGTGACCTATAATGTAACCTCATATCACATGCTCATAAAAGTTGAATTAGCTCTCACTCCAAACATAAAAGTTTAAGTAGACATCTTGAAATTGATTGTGAAACTTTAAAATCTTTCATCTCATAAAAATTGAGCAAATTATGGCCTTGGGAAGTTGACTTTCAAATTAAGGTTTAAACAAAATGACCTATAATGTTTCGACATAGAAAACGATTTTCCAAGCACAAATAGCTCTAGGTCTAAACATGAAAGTTGTTTGGAATGTCATTTATATTAACTTTTCTCTTGGAATCATTTTCATATGGTGAAAATTGTAGGAGATAGGGTCTAGGGAGACCCAGTTTTGATTAGATGAATTCATTTGGCCAACCACCATCAACCAACTTGCTAACCTTCAATTCCTTTGATTTTCTTGGCTCATGGTAGATCATATATGCTTAAGATGATGAAGTTTGAAGTGCCCCTTGATATATTTGATCAATTGGTAAGATAGCTTGTTGGAGAAGTTACTCAAGATACCCAGTCAAGCTAGGGTTTCCAAGGCAAATCACCCTCAAACTCTTGAAGAAAACTTGATCAATATAACATGTAGGAACCAATGGAACTCATATATGATGCTCATAACCATTCTTGGATCAATTCATGGTTGTGCTCTTTGTCATGAGGGTCTTAAACCTGCAAGAGTAATCTCCAAATCTGCAAGTTTCTCAACTAGCTTTGACTTTTCAGGGTCAAGCTTATCATCAAATCTGACATGGATTGACTCTTCCACAATTTTGGTTTCTGTGTTGTATACTCTGTAGCCTTTAGAACATTCTGAGTATCCTAACATTGTACCTTTTTGTGCTTTAGAATCAAACTTGTTCAGATGTTCTTTAGTATTGAGAATAAAACAAGAGCATCCAAAAGGATGAAAATAAGAAATGTTGGGTTTTCTTCCCTTACACAGTTCATAGGAAGTCTTCTCCATAATAGGTCTTATAGAGATTCTACTCTGAATATAACACGTTGTATTTACTGCTTCAGCCCAAAAGTGCTTAGCCACATTTGTTTCATTGATCATGGTTCTGGCCATCTCTTGGAGTGTCCTATTCTTCCTCTCTACAACTCCATTTTGTTGTGGAGTTCTAGGGCAGGAGAAATCATGAGATATTCCATTAGAGTCAAATAGTTCCTCAAAAAATTTATTCTCGAATTCTCCACCATGATCACCTCTGACTCTGATGATTTTAGAGTTAAATTCATTTTGCACTTTGGAACAGAAGCTAGTGAATACATAATGAGACTCACTCTTGTTCTTTAGGAATTTTACCCATGTCCAGCGACTAAAATAATCAATAATAACTAGTCCATACTTCTTTCTATTGACTGATGTTGTCTTAACAGATCCAAATAAGTCGATGTGAAGAAGTTCCAGAGGCTTAGAGGTGGAAACAATATTTTTCTTTTTAAAAGATGTTTTAAAAAATTTCCCTTTCTGACATGCCTCACATAGAGCATCTGAAGAATACTTCAGCTTGGGTAAACCTCTAACTAACTCGAGTTTATTTAGATGAGAGAGTTTTCTCATGCTAATGTGGCCCAAGCGTCTATGCCATACCCATTTCTCTTCATGAACAAACATCAGACATTTTACATTTTGTTCTTTTAAGTCTGAAAGATTTATTTTATAAATATTGTTTTTCCTCTTGCCAGTGAATAGGATTGTTCCATTGTTCTGGTTTATTGCTTTACATGTTTTTTGATTGAAGATTACATCATAGTCGTTATCACTTAATTGACTTATTGATAACAGGTTATGCATTAATCCTTCCACATAGAGGATATCAGATATAGAGGGAAAGGTTCCATTACCAATAGTTCTGGAGCCTCTGATCCTTCCTTTCTGATTTCCTCTGAAACCTACGAAGCCAGCATCTTTAAGTTCCAGGCTTTGGAACATATGCTTTCTTCTCGTCATGTGCCGCAAGCATCCAGAGTCCAGGTACCATGATTGGTGTCTTAACTCTGCTGCATAAGATATCTGCAACATAAACAATCTTATCCTTTGGTATCCAAAATCTTTTGGGTCCTTTATGATTAGTTTTCCCAGAGTTTCTTAGAACTTTGGGTTTTCTAGCATTATCAAAATGTTGTGCTTGTGTATGTCTGTAGTGATAAGAAAAAGGAGATTTAGGTTTGTCATTTGTGGAAGATTTATCTTCACCGGGGACATACCTATTCCTATTTTATTATTCTGACTTACTCCATAAATCATGGATGCCATTCTGCTCCTTTCTATCCCATTTTTCAGAAACTTTTGAAAAGATTTTTCATATTCATATATCATTCTGTTAGAAGTTTATGGGGCTTGAGATAGTGCTTCTTCAAGTTTTAAACATTGTTTATTTGTGGAGTCTCTTTCTTTTATCAAAGTTTGATTTTCATCTTTTAGTTCTGAAGCAGTTATCTCAAGCTTATCACATTTTTTTATTGTTCTCAAGAACTCCTTTTAAAGCCTTAAATTTTTGTTTAAGTTTCTGATATGAGGTTAGAGTTTCAGAGAGGCATGATTCAAGGTCAGAGCGAGAAAATTCAGAAAATACCTCTTCAGAGTCAGATTCTCCATCTGATGTATTTCTGGTGGTGATAGCCATGAGTGCAACATTTGTCTGTTCTTCAGAGTCTGATTCAGATGAATCAGATCCACTGTCGTCCTAGGTGGCCATCAGTCCCTTTTAGTTCTGAATGAACTTTTCTTGAAATTCTCTCTTCTAGAGCTTTCTTTCTTCAACTTGGGACATTCATTTCTGTAATGACATGTTCCCTTACATTCATAGCATGTTATATCTTTGTTTGACTTGCCTCTAGAAGTTGATTCTGAGCGTTCTCCCTTGGGTGTTGGTCTTCTGAAGTTATTATTCCTTTTTCTCCAGATTTGTTTTACTCTTCTGGTTAAAAGGGATAATTCTTCTTCGTCGTCAGAGTTTTCCTTCTCAGAGTCGTCATTGTCTTCCTCTTCAGCCTGGAAGGCTTTGTTTCTATCTGGTTTGCGTCTTTTAGATTTGGACTTTAGTGCTACAAACTTGATCTTCTTTTGAGGTTCATCTTCCTCTAGTTCTATCTCGTGGCTTCTGAGTGAACTGACGAGTTCCTCAAGGCTGATATTGTTCAGATCTTTTGACAAATTTAAAGCTGTGACCATGGGTCTCCATTTCTTTGGCAAGCTTCTAACAATCTTTTTGACATGATCTGCAGTTGTGTAGCCTTTATCAACACTATGAGTCCTGCAATTAAAGTTTGAAATCTAGAAAACATTACCTCTACAGCTTCATCGTCCTCCATTTTAAAGGCTTCATATTTCTGAATTAGAGCCAGAGCCTTTGTTTCTTTGACTTGAGAATTTCCTTCAAGAGTCATTCTCAGGGAGTCAAGTATTTCTTTAGATGTTTCCCTGTTGGTGATCTTTTCATGTTCATTGTAGGAAATGGCATTGAGTAGTATCGTTCTGGCTTTGTGATGGTTTTTGAATTCACGCTTCTGATCATCTGACATGTGCTTTTGAGAATAGCAACGCCAGCGTCTGTCACACGTGGTGTGTAGCCAATTGTGACAATATCCCATAGATCAACATCGTAGCCCAGAAAGAAAATTTAAATTCTGTCTTTCCAATAATCAAATTTTTCTCCATCAAAGATTGGAGGTTTAGCATTATAACTATCTCTTTCATTGGTGTTGGCCATAGTTTTTCTCACGCTGGATCTCTCTACACTGTTAAGTGTTTGATTAGAAAATCAATAACAAAGCCGTAGCTAAGATACCATTTGAAGGTTGAGAAAAACAAGAAAGGGGGTTTGAATTGTTTTGGAAATAAAAACTTTTTCAGAAATCAGACACACAAAATAAAAAGGAAATGACACATAATTTTATACTGGTTCGCTTGAAATTCAAAGCTACTCCAGTCCACCCGGCCAAGGTGATTTCGCCTTCAAAAAGGACTTAATCCACTAATCTTGAAAGATTACACAACCAATCGTCTAAGAGAATAATCCATTAGCCCTCTCAAGTATTCAGACTACACAGAGTCACTTGAGGAAGTAGTTCAAGCAAGAGTATAAATTATAATGTAAAGTGCTTCTAACAAACAAGCAAGAATTACAAAATTGTAAGAACCATAGCTTTTCACATAAGAGCAGCAGCTTCGTGAAAGATAAGAATGAAATTGAGAGTTTTCCTTTTCTTGTGTGTCTCAGGTGTATCTTCTTGTCAGGTATTCCTTCCTTTATATAGTCATTGAGAAGGACCGTTGGAGTGATGACAGAATCCTAATCATTGAAGAGTGATTAATGTCATTACTATCATTGTTTCTTTCTAAAACAATTTTGAGAGCCTCATTATTTCATTCTTGAAATAGTTTCTTTCCAAATACAGATTTCTTTTCGGTTATGCATTCTGAGTTGGTGATTCTACGTAAGAGTATTGATAGATCAGAGTTTGCCTTCAGAGGATAAATATGTTTGACCATATCAGAGTTTCTCAATGCTCTAGACTTCTTCAGATTCAAAGTCTGGATTCAGTATTCTTTTATCAGAGTTTCTGACTTCTTTATGTTGCGATGGTATCTGCGTTGATCAGAATCAGAGCCTTCTGGACACATTCTTTCTAAGTAGTATCTGATAATCAAATATTTTGTATCTGATGTAATTCTCTATTTGATGTTTGATCAGAGTCCTGCACACTAAGAAAAATTCTCGTTAGAGTATCATTTTTGTTTCATCTTTTGTTATCATCAAAATCTTAGAGATATATTGTATAATTAACTTTGTTTTTACAGACAAGACTTGATTGGATCAACCAAGAAACAAAGGGTTTGTTGTGAGTCACGAGCATGGAGTCGGCTAAGGATAAAAAACATGTAGATCATGTTCTAAAAAGTTCCAAAAGTCTTAATTTTATCTATCGGATATTATAGGTTAGGATGACTGGCTCATCAACCCATAATATTCTCAAGAGAAACTCTTCTGAGTGTAGTATCGCGTAACAACTGTTATCAAGTCTACACTTGAACATTCTTTGCACTACGTCCTAAATAGGCCAAGTTGGGTTAAATGTTCTATGGTCCTTAGCTTCTCGGACCCCAAATCATAGAAAGTAATGTCTAACCATAAATAACTTGTGTAACATCAATAGATCCAAAAGGGTCTCCACTGAGTAGATGGGTCTCAAGCCAACTTGTTAAGGACTACTCCACACAAGTTGAACATGACTATACCATCCTCATATCTTAATTGCACTCAAGTTCGGGTTAGAACTTATCTCACCACTCAGAGATCACCAAGCACAACAAGCAGATTATATCACACAAACAAGTATACAAACATAAAATATACAATTATATACACATAAAAAAATAGGCTAAACCCACTGAGGACTACTCCCGAGCAGAGTCGCCACATAATTTCTATAGCGGTAAACTCATGACCATCAAGCTATAGATAAACTTAACGTCAATAAAACCAGAGTCACCACTGCGCTTTTATTGTTTCCAAAGGAAAAGGGAAAAGTACGAACAAAACCCAAAGATAACAAGTTTTCAAATCAAAACTAATAAAATGTCAGAGATTACAGGTAAGGGGGTTGGTTACACAGAGGGAAGGTGTTAGCACCCAAAGTATCCTAGGTACTCCTAGGGAGCCCTTTTTTAAGTGTGTGTGTGTGTGTGTGTTTTGGTATAAAATATGTTTGCAATAAAAGAGTGTGGGGATGAGAAAAGAATTCATTAATTATATTTTTATGTTTGATAAGACCTTCGTACTTGTGCCTACGTACCAACATAAAAATGAGGGATCAAAACCTCGTAGTTCGTGGTATCAATTTCAAAATGAGTGGATTGCTTTTAATCAAAAATTGAGTTTAAAAGAGACACAAAGGGCCCAAAGAGTTTGAATGAGTGTTAGTTCTTTTTGTCTTTTGAAATTTTAAGTCAATATAATTAGATTCATTTACAAGTTTGATTTAAGAAAAGAGTTTAAAAAATGCAATGGCATAAGGTCAAAGTTTCTAATTTGCAATAAGGTCTAAGTTTTGAAATCACAAGCAAGGAAAGTTTTTTAAAAGGGGGAGAGATTTTGAAATTTATGAAGTGGGAGGATATGAAGAGACTAATCCTAAGCATAAAATTAAAAGTTAAGAGTTGAAAAGATCTGACCAATGGGATGCAATCCAGCAGACAAGAATGTCGTATAGAAAACCCATTTTCCCTTTGGACTTTGAATCAAGCAATATCAACAAGCAAATAGAAATATGAAGAGAAAGGCATAAAATAAATATGGCCACATCCAAGCAAGAAAATTTCACAGCTAGCAGTCTTCTTTGTCTTCTCATGTATCAGATGACACACTCTTTGATTAGCTCATAATAAGGCATTAGACACAGGTTCAAAGTAACAGTTGCATAAAGACCATGTAGAAGATGAATTCATGTGGATCCTAATACTTGCATCATATGAAAGCTCAAATCACAATAACTTGGTCTCAAAAATGTTGGCATTGGCCAAGTCCTTTTGCATAGGGAATGTTGCCTAATTCTAAGTCCAAAAGCTCAAATCAAATCCAACAGTCCACACAAACATTTTTTAGGGTTTTTGTTGTTCATTAAGTATTTTAAGGTCCTAAGACCACAAACACAAACAAAATACACAAACAAATATATACAATCACAATATATGGCTCAAATGAGCAAAGTGAAAATGACATAAACATAAACAAGTTAAATGATATGTAAATGAAAAATGAAATGGTAAATGCCTTTAATTTAAATTGCATAAAGTAAATGACTTGAAAATAAAATCAAGAATAATAAAAGTTAGTCAAATGTCTAGGGAACCTCAGTTTTGACCAGTTGACTTTCTCTGGTCAACCACCATGAACCAACTTGCTAGCTTGACATTCTCTTGACTTTTGGGACTCATGGAGGATCATATATGTGTAAGATGATGTAATGTGAAGTATCCCTTGAAATATTTGATCAATTATGGAAGAAACTTGTTGAGGAAGTTACGTAAGATACCCAGATGAATTAGGGTTTCCAAGGTAAACAAACCCCTAACTCTTGATGATTTCTTGATCAAAATGATATGTGAAGATCATGGGGATCCATATATGATGCCTAGAATCAATGTGAACCATTTCTTGATTGAACTCCTTGCATTGAGGGTCTAAACCCTAGATATGAGCTTGATAGAGCATAGGTGAGCATGCACACTTCCTACAAAAGCAACAAACTATACATTGACATATTTTTGGTATTTTGGTTAGAAAATAATAAAAAACAAAGTATGATACAATTAAAAGTGCTTGGTGATCTCTTCCAATGCAAACCCTATGAATGAGGGGTCACGAGGATGCCAAGGTGTGATCCCAATGCTAATGCATATGATGAGATAGCATGAGAGACCTTAGGGTCAAATTTTGGGGTCTTACACAACCCTTCTTAACATTCTTTCTTCTCCTTGGCCTATCTCCATGTGGGGAGTTGATATGATTGGAATGATTTAACTCAAAGCTTTGAATGGACATTGTTTCATACTAGTGGCCAATGACTATTTTACCAAATGGGTTGAACCAGCGTCATATGCCAATGTCACTAGTCAAGTGGTTGTCTGGTTTATCAAAAATCAATTAATCCGCAGTAATGGTGTTCCAAGCAAGACCATCACTGATAATGGATCAAACTTAAACAACAAAATGATGAAAGAGATATGTGCAGAGTTCAAAATTAAACACCATAACTCTTCTTCTTACAGACCCAAGTTGAACGGTGTTGTCGAAGCTGCAAACAAGAACATAAAGAAGATTATTCAAAAGATGGTTGTGACTTATAAAGACTGGCATGAGATGCTCCCATTTTCTTTGCATGGGGATCGCACATCTGCCCGCACTTTAACAGGGGAAACTCCTTTCTCTTTGGTATAGGGCATGGAAGCAGTGCTCCCGATAGAAGTTGAGATCCCGTAAATGAGAGTCTTAATGGAAGCTGATTTATCTGAGGCTGAATGGTGTCAGAGCAGGTATGATCAATTGAATCTGATTGAAGAAAAGAGGATGGCAGCTTTATGCCATGGTTAGTTGTATCAACAAAGAATGAAAAAAGCTTTTGACAAAAAGGCCCGACCTCGTGTATTTAGAGAAGGGGACCTCGTGCTTAAGAAGATCCAATATTTCATTTCAAATTCTAGGGGTAAGTGGACTCCTAATTATGATGGCCCATATGTTGTCAAGAAAGCCTTTTCTGGTGGTGCATTAATTCTTGCGATTATGGATGGTGAGGATCTCCCTCGTCCTGTAAATGTTGATGCAATCAAGAAATACTTAGCCTAACAAAAATAAAAGAATAAATCGCTAAGTTTAAAACCCGAAAGGGAGGCTTAGGCAAAAAATGAGCGTCTCGGTGGGCTGAAAACCCGAAAGGGAGGTCCAGGCAAAAATTAGAGACATAAACAGAAATAATCATCTTGGTAGATTGAAAACCTGAAAGGGAAATCTAGGAAAAAGTTAGGGATAATGGCAAGTAATTTCATCATACCAGATTCGATCATCTAAGACTACCACATCCATCAAGAGTTCTCAATCAAATGGCTCTCAGTTAGAAGCTCAAGAATGTTTGAAATTCAAAATGTTGTTAGGGAGAATAGTGGTCATCATATTTTAATGTAGCCTTTTCCCTTTAATTACCATTTTCCAAATTTTTGTAAATGATCTGTGGAATCACGCCATTTGTTGATTACCATTCCTTCAATAAAATTTGAGACTTTATCCATTTATTCGCAATTCTTATTTTATTCTATCTTGCAAGATAACATTTTTACTTTTGATATAAAGTCTTGAAACAAAAGCTTTTGTTTTTGATAGAAATGTGTGTGTTTTCCTTTGATTAGTGAATATAAGAAGGAATATCAACAGTTTTCCAAGAACGGTTAAACCTCAAAATGTAGGACTACATGTTTTTGGGATCTGCCTTGCAAGTATCCCTGATGATGGATGTTTACTTCAAGTTTGCTATGACATGTTAAGGTGTATGACTCAGTATCCCCCAGTTGATGTCTTTGGGACTTAACGTTCCCCACTGAAGTACTAAACCTAAATCCCCAACCAAGCTTTGATTCAGGTTCCTCTATCCGAGTGTGGGTTTCTTCCCCAGAATAATAGCGAATTTACTTCATCCCTAGTTGAATCCGGAGCCTGGAACCCCCAGCTTAAACTAAGTTCGTGTGGTTGTCTTTTTTGATTAGACAAAGATTGTCTGGATTTATCCTTGGTGTTGTTTATCTCTAGTGATAGCTAGCCGAATATCTGGTTATATAGTGATGTTTATTTCATCACCAATTTATTTGTTGCGTCTGTTTTGTCAGCATAAACATAACATACATACATGCATACATATATCATGCATAGCTAAATTCATAGTCATATTCATTTCACATTTTCTTGATATGATTACTTTACCCTGGTTGTGTTTCTCCCCAACTGATACTTTTCTTTTCTCTAATAGAGTTGTCAACCTTAAGCAAAAAGTGTATATTCTTTCTATTTCCCCACTGATTTATCCCTCGTGGAAGATTTTGCTTTTGTTTTCCTTTTTGTCCATTGTAGCGGGGTATTCGTTACCTTTAGATTTATTGACTAAATCAAAAGTAAATCATACAATTCGAGTCGCCACCGCACTTCTATTTATCCAAAGGAAAGGTTAGAAAGCGAACAAAAACCGAGAAGTTTTATCGAATCAAAAACTAATAAAAATGTCAGAGATCTGGGTAAGGGGGTTGGTTATGCAATGGGAAGGTTTTAAGCACCCAAAACATCCTTAGTACTCTAAGGGAGCCCTTTTCACTAATGTTGTAAGGTAGGTTGGTATTTGTGAAAAATATTTGTGCAAACATGATTGGGGAGATGAGAGAAGAATATACAAATTATATACAATTTTGTGTTTGAATGGATAAACCCATTGCCTACGTACCATCTTAAAAAAAGATTAGGATCAAAACCTCGTAGTTCGGGGTAAAAATCTCAAAAAGAAGTTGGTGAATTGATTGGTCAAAAGCCTTAAGGTCTTTTGTTATCAAAGGGAGAAAACTCAACCTAAAACCACAAATCCACCATGTGAGGAGAGCTTCAACATGCTAGTGAAGGGTTAACCCTATGATAAGCATGGAATACTTATTGTCCATCACTAAGGATATAGGTGAGTATTATATCAACCTCTAGGATAACTCAAACCTAATAGCTAATGTTTATGAAAAAGTTTGGCAAGAAGCGGCCATTGAAACCACAAAACAACTGAGTGAGTTGTATTTACAAATGAAAAGTATTCACAAAGTAAGGTCAAAGTTGACTTAAGGATTCAATTCAAAATAAGTCTTCTGAAAAGAGTCTGGAAAATCAAAAGCATAACGCTTAGGTTTCTAATTTTTAAAACAATGTTAATGTTTGCACAAAAGTTTGGCTTGGGTTAGAGTGGAGGGAAGAAGAAGAATGGCTAAGTCCTAAACATACAAAGATGAAGGAAGAGAAATAAAACCACATTGGAGTTCCCTTCTTGAGATCATAGTGATGATCCAAGTTGCTCCCATCCTTTGGAATTAGCAAGTAATAAGCAAATAACTCAAGCAATCAAGCACATAATAATCAAGCTCCTAGGAATCTTCCAATGGCTTTTGTATCTCTCACTTTGGATGCTCATGACAATGGTTCTTCTACTTGGCTCAAGTTTGGGATCCCTAGCACAAGAACACACACATCAAAAAGTTCCATAATGCAATAGAAAGAATGGACAAGAGTGAGTTTAGAATTAGAGGTCCTTTCAATTCATCTTCAACATTAAGCATTCTAAAGGCATGAGGCCTAGTTGCTCTTTGACATTTTTCTTCTTTTATAGCATTCTAAAGGCATGAGGCCTAGTTGCTCTTTGACTCCATTTTGCATAGGTAAGGTCCTAAAATCTAAGTCCTTTTGTCCATTTGCATTGGCTTCACACAATCAAAACAAAACAAGCACAATAGTATATACACAATAATGTGCTCAAGTGAGCAAAAGGGAAATTGCATTAACATAAACATGAGCTCAAGTGAGCAAAGGGCAAAAGCAAATGAAATAATGTACAAGAATATTAAATTTCATTAAAGTAAATTGCAAGAATTAAATGACTTGAATTAAAAGTTAATGTTAATAGTTAGTGTTAGTGTGCCATAAGACAATTTAGCGCTATGTTAAGCAATCGTAAGTGGACTAATGTAGTAGTCACACCTATCTGCGGTCGGTCAATAAAACTATAGGCAACAAACACAAGTTAGAGACCATGACTAGTAAGCCAAGCTCCTACAACTTGCCATGCCAAAAGAAAAGAAGAATGATCTTGTATTGATTTAGGTTTTTTGCTTGACCAAGAAGCAACCTATCTCTAATGCAAAGCCATTCACTTGATCTTTGATAAAGATGAATTAGATTTGAATCAAAGAAGGTTAAGCCCCCTCATATGTCAAGGCTAACCACCAATCTCTAACTCATTAATCAAAAAGAAAAAAGAAGAAGAAGAAGAAGAAGAATGTACATGAATTGAAATTCAAATGAAATATCCAACACACATTGACCAAACATGAATAGAATCAAAGTCAATCAATGGTAAACATAAGCAAAATGAAGCTTAGAAGTCAAGAAACAAATAAAATATTTTTGGTATTTTTGAAAATTAAAATAATACTTTAATTAAAATAATCAAATAAAGGTCAAACTTGAAATCCATTTCAAATGAACTTGGAAAAGTCCAAATGGATCATCCTAAGTTCAACAAAGTCAAACAAAGTTTGACAAAAATTTCCAGCATTTTTGGAAACCAGAAACTATTTTTAAACAATTAAAAATGAATAAAAAATAACATAATTGAACTAAAATCTCAAATAAATCTCAAACCAATTTAAAAATTGATGAGAATATTTTTCATAGATTCATCATCATTCAAAGATGTTAAGAAAATATTTTTGCATTTTTTGAATATTGGAAACTATTTAAAATGAATTAAAAATAACAAGAAAAGAGAAAATTCACAAAAAAATCAAATGACAAAATAAAAAAATATTAAAAATCATTTTCAGAAACTAGAATTAAAAAGGGAAATAATGCCATTGGTCCCATATTTTTTGGATGTAAAATGAAAGAGTTATGAATTTTTGAAATAAAATGAAATTAAGAAAATAAAATGAATTAAATCAGAAAATAGGAAAAGCCTGGCGCGTTGGATCTCATTTCATTAAATGAGGTGGCACATCCAAGGGAGGAGAGATGCACGCGCAGGATGGTCCCAGGTCAAATGAGAAACACAAACAATTAAAAAAAGTCATAAGATCTAAGCGCTAGGACTCAATCTGGAAATGAAATCACATGGTCCAAACTCAATCTGGCAACAGGGACGGTGGTGTACACCACCGTCTTCTCCAACGAGCATGCTAGCTTCGGTGGAAGTTGCAGGTCATGAAATCTTAACCAAAATGGACGATCCTCATATCATTGGAAAGCTGGGGTGATGTACATCACCCCTGTGCCATTGGTTTCTCCTCTAGACTCTCATAGAAAGAGAAATCAGAGAGAGAAAATTATGGAGTTCAAACTGAACTTGATGGATTTATGAAATTAAGTACACAATTCAATTTCCTCTTATGAGAGGACTTCAGAGGAGCCAACAATCACAAGAAATGAGCAAGATCCAATGAGATTCGAATTGAAAAAGTTTGAACAACAACCTTTGAAGTGCAGCTCTATGAAGCACGATCCTTCCCAATTCTTGATAGCAACTTGTTCTTGAGATGGAAATAGGGCTAGGCTAAGGAATTAGAGTCCAATAATCAACCAAGGAAGTTGAAATCATATTAAGCTAAATTGGATGTGTACATCGCATTGTAAATGAGTGTGCATGAAGTTTTAACAATGTTTCCATAAATGCACCCAAACTTTCATCTCTTTGAAAATGCCTCTTACCAAAATGAAACATGGCCTTGTGGGTAATTGTTGGAAAGGTCTTTACATGAGGAACAATTGTTATGTTGAACAAAAATCCATTTGGAGTTGGGAAATTAATGAAAACTGGTCATAAAGTTCAAGGTGCAAAACATGTGTATGAGAATTTTGTCAAAATGGACCAACTTCAAGCCCTTTTTTTTCGATGATGCAAGATCCAAATGACAAAACCTTCAACATAAAATTTGTATATCTTTTCAATAAAATCAATTTGGTCTCAAATTTTGCATCATTGGGATTTTTGATGAGAAAGTTATGGGCACTTGAAGTTGGACTTTTTCACATTTCAATGACTTTGTCCAAATTGACCTATAATGTTTTGTATTATCACATGTACTTCTTTTAGGATTATGAAATTTTATTCAACATAAAAAATGAATTAGACATATTAAAATTTCCAATGAATTTGATCCCACCTCAAAATCATAAAAAATGAATGAGTTAGGTCCTTGGGAAGTTGACCTAAAATTAGGATTTCAGTCAAAATGACCTATAATGTTTTGAAATGGATAATGACCTTCCAAGCTTAAATTTTTTATGAACATGAAAGTTGGTCATATGGTTCTTAAGAAAAAAATTTCTCTTGGGGTCATCTTCATTTGACAAACACATCAAAAGTTAAGTCTCAGTGGATTTCAAAATAGTCAGATGAATTGACTGATCAACTTCTCAAGTCCAAACTACAAATCTTGATGAATTGATGATTGAGGACATTCAAATAAGCTCAATTATGCATAAAATGATGAATTAAAGAACTTCCCTTGATTGTATTTGATCATAGGTTGAGGTTGCTTCATGAGCAAGGCACAATTGATGCACAGTTGAATTAGGGTTTCCTTGGGAAACAATCCTCAATACCTTTGGTTTATCTTGATCAAATTGACAAATTGAGATGCTTGGGAGGCATATATGAAGATTGAGATCCTTGTGAACCATTGTAATGCTTTCTTTCAACTTCATCTGGCAATTCTTTGAGCATAGGGGCCTCCTAGGAGCCTTGGATCTTATGATTGCTCAAGCTACAAAACAAAAGATGTTAGTGACATATTTTTGTGCTTTTGGTTAGTAAACAAAATAATAAAAGCAATAATATACAATTCAAGCATGCTTGGTGGTCTCAAACCAACTCCCACAAGTCCCACCCTAGGGTAAGGAGCCAAGATGCTATGATCCTTGAGGGAAATGCAATGTGCAATGATATGATGCCATGAGGGATCTTAGGGTCAAAATTAGGGTCTTACAGATGCCCCTATTTAAGGTCATTCTAGCCGGAGATATGAAGGTTAAAATCTTCGTCTCGACGAGGTAGAATGGGCTTAAATAATAATAAATAGACTAATTTTGGTCCCTAAGAGACCTCATGATGCAAATGTATGTATGCAAAAATTAATACTCTGTGGGGATATATGTCCACAAAGGATAAAAGAAATCAGGAGAAACTGAAAATCCATATGAGTAATACACTCATAAATGGGACAGAGACTCTGGGGACTTTACTGGGAATAAAGGGATTAAAATGCGTGAGCAGGTCACGACTTAAAACTCGCCGAGAGACACGAAGGGATTCCATGAAAATAAATCAATGGAAAGACTCAAGCTGACTCAAAGATGCATGTATTGGGGAATATGCCAATACAACAAAACTATCCACAAAGGATACTTCGGATAAAAATCCGGACTTAGGATGGGGAAAAATCCACCGAGGGACTCAGGCTGGAAGAATCCACAAAGGACTCAATTGAGGAAACAAATGAGGTATTACCGGTTACTAGGTAATAAGCTCAAGGAGACATGTGATCAAAACACTGGTATAAAGGCGAGAGAACAACATGCTCGGGGAGAATGAATATCTAAAACCGGTATAAGGGTGAGAGATATCAATCATCCAAAACATATGAGGAAGACGTAAAAGGTATATTTCAACTCAGGAAATTCTGACTCCACAGGGGACAAAAAGTCATAATAGGGAGTAGAAGGAAGGAACACCAGGGATACCGGTTACTGGGCATATAATAGGTGACCAACCAGGCGTGAATTGGGGAATATTTCCAAGACACTCATCGTCCAAAAAGAGGGGTGAAAAGCAGACTCGATTGCAGGATGGACATTCGATTCCATAAGGAAATACGAATCTTACTCAACTGGGGAAGAAAGAAGACTTCAAATGAAGAGCGCATGAGATATATTATCTATTACCGTCAGAACGTAGATAACATACTCGCATGGAAGATTATCCACAACCGGTTACTGGGTTAATAAAGGATAAATCGACCGAAAAGAAAGGACATCGGGATACCGACTACTGGATATAAAATGATGACCAATTAAGGGGAGAAACAATCATTACCAAACACGGGTAAATGAAAGTTGACTCGCTGAGGATACATTGCCAAAGGCAATGATCCGGGAGATATATCACCGGTTACTGGGAGATATACTCGAAAGGTGAAGGAATATCGATACCGAATATTGGATAAAGATAACCAACAAATAGGGGATTACATCTACAGGTTACTGGGTAGAAAACCACGGAAGAGAGTAACCGTCATCGGTTAGGATGAACACAATCAAGGGTTAACTCTGCAAGGGAATAAAATGGGGTTTACAACTACCGGTTACTGGGTAGAAAACTACAGAATTAGGACTTACAACGACCTGTTACTGGGTAGAAGGCCAAAAGAATCCCGCCGGGGAAAAGATGGACAATTACTGGTTACTGAGCAATCATTCATCTAAACTATGGGGAAGCTGCAAGGGAAATAACAAGAGTAGTCAATCTAGGAACAAACTAGAGGGACACAATGAAACAAGACTCAACCCAGTGAGGATATAACTCATAGGAGTAACTCCATCCCAATACGTATTTTGGGAGGAAACATAAATAATAATCATCCACGAGGACCTAACTCAGTGGGGAAATATGGAAGAAAGGATAGACACTTTCTGCCTATAGGGCTGACTCTAAATGGAGAGATCAGACACAAACATCTTCTTGGGGGACAAATATATCACCAAATAGCAGGAGATAACAAAGAAAAACACATGGCAAAGAATGCAACATGAATATCTGAATGTTATAATTATGCATGCATATGCGTAGTTTATGTATGATTAATGCTGACAAACAGACATATCTAACACAAACAGGTCCAGGAATCAATGGACGGACATCCGGTACTACATCTCAAAAGAGAAAGCCAGGCCCACAGGAGAAAAATCCAATCTGATGGGGGCAACCAATACCAGGAAACAACAATCTCTGCAGGGGATAAAGACCAATGCTGAGAAACGAGTGAAGTCGCTGCCAGGGACAAAGATCACAACTAGGGGAACAAACAAGATCACCGGGAATCATAGACTGACTGTTGGGAATAAGCAAGGGATCACAATCACCAAAGCTAGGGATCTTCCAACAAAATGCAGAGATAAGGATAAGATTCAGTCAGAGAAGAAATCTACTAAGGATCTTATCGGGGAATGGTTTGGGAATTCTGTGGGGACAAGTACCAAACAGAAGCACATCCAAACCAACATTCACTTCTAACCACGGAAGAGAAAAAAAATCTTTTCCAAGGAGAAGGAGAACCATTCACTCCACTGGGAAGGAATCAATACATCTTCCTCAGAAATTCCAATGCCAAACTAAGGTCAAGCAGAGTCTTAACTGGGGAAGCTAAACACGGACAAGATTCATCGTAGAAACAACTCTACTGGGGAAATTATCAAGGAGAGAGATAAAACTCTATGGGGAATAACCACCAAACAAAAGTTCCAATCACATCACATTTCCTCAACTGCTGGAGAAATCATCTCTGTTGAGAAGAAGGGAAACAACGCTCCGCTGGGGATAGAAAATAAACATTTTCATCACCCGCTCTGCTCAGGGGAAAACTATCTGAGAAGGATGAAGAAACAACAGACAGGCTCTGATCAGACAACTCCACTGGGGAACCACTATTGATGACTGAACCGGGAAAAATCTGTAGGCAATCAGCTGGAGATAACCTGCTGGTGACCGTACTGGGGAATAAAATGGGATCAACCCTGCTGAGGATGAATAAAAGCCAAACCTGCTGGAGATCAATGTAGGCGAATCCACAGGGGATAAGCTACAAACCAACTGCTCACGAAGGGAGTTCCTGCTCACTCTGCGAGGGATTTTCAATTCGAATGAAAGAAAAACCAACTTCTCCGAAAAGATAGCATATCGATTTATCAATCTATAAGGGATTTTAGGTCAATCCACACAATGGATGACAGCCATATAATTGATAACACAGATGCTAGATCCAGCCTTACTAGGGAGCTAGAAGATTAAGACCAGACTCTCAAACTCTCAGGGGATCTGGTGGAGTTAGACGTGTACTTCTCTAAACAAATCAGAACCAAAGCTCCAGACTCTCTGGGGAATTTGGTGGTGCACAATCTTCTTCTGCACTCGCGGAGGAGACAACCTGAAAGATAATGGAGAGGATACAAGTATGCTAGGAATAATGAACAAATGCCTTACCCTTTTGGAGATCATACTATCCTTGGGAGAGCACTGAAGATGTTCCAATTATCCTTTCAGTCATTGTGAATGTTCACTTTGTTTAAAAATAGTTTAAAACTTTATTTATTTAAAACAATGATATTTATCAATTAAATCATGCAAACTTTTGTTGAACAGAAACAAATAAGAGTGCAAAGCATTGGATAAAGGCTCAATTTTATTTGATGGAATGGTAGTCTGCAAATGGCAAGACTCCATGGATCTTTACAAATTTGAAATTGGTGATATATATTGGAAAAGGGCTACATTGAACATAATGACCATTTCTCCACCAACTCTGAATCCAATGTATTTGAAGCTTCAGTTGACGCATGCTGAATGATTAGATTTTGATTTGACTTAGAAATGAACATGTATGATGAACTGGAATTTTTGAGCATGATTATGTTTTTGTTCGATCCGTGCAATTCATGATGATTTAGGTAGAATGAGCATGATATTTGGATTCTATGCTGCAAGATCTTTCGAATGGTGTATCGTTTGTTCAATTCTAGAAAAAAATTGTTGAATCTCCGCCGGAGTCGGCCGGAGAAGACGACCGGAGCTACAGCTCCGGCGTCTGGTTCATTTAGGGTTTATATCCTATGTGGCCTCCACGTATGTGCTGGCGTGTGTGTTTGGTTGGTCCTGATTGCGTTGACCTGGCCATGTGTTGCAAAGACTGATGATTGTGCTGCCACGAATTTTAATGAAACGCAACGTTTAATTGATGCTTACTGGATGCTGATGTGTGTGCTAGCGTAGCAGTTCCATTGGACATTGTTTGTTTGACTGCTTGCGTGTGTGTGTTGACTGCTGAGTGTGTTTGCCACGCGTTTTAATGAAGCTATGCGTTTTGCTGTTTTGAATGTGGACCGCTGATTACATTTTCGCGCTAGATCATGTGGATAGGATTAATTCTGATTTTTTCAAATAATTGCTTTCCCTCCATTTCATTTTAATATTTCAAATTATTTTAGTCATCTTTGAAAAAATCATTAAAAATTGAAAAATGATCCAAATTGAGTCCAATTTTTTTTCATAATCTTGTTTTGATCTCTAGTTTTTTACAGGATTAATTTCATGAATTGTTTGTTTCTGGATTTTTTATTTTGGAATTTTTGATTGAACCTTGTGCTAAATTGATATATTGTGTTCATTGCTTTGTGAAATGCTTATCTTTGATCCAATTGATCTAATTTTTTGTGTGCTTGATCTTCACTCATGATATGATTTTTGATAATTGGTTTGGAATTTTTCTCATATGCTATCACTATTTTTGACACATGAAGATATAATGTGACAATTTGTGTCACATTTTTGGCATTGCATTTGTTCACCTATCATTTGAACTCTTCTGGATTTGATATTTTGCACATTGCTTGTTCATAACATGAAAAACTTGTATAAAAAATTTCATAGCCATTGCATGCTTTTCTGTTTTGATTTGGATTTTCTAATTTGGATGTCCATTTTGTGCTTACTTGTTGGTCTTTGCTTTACATTGATCATTTGAGCTACTTGCCTTGTAAATTGATGTTGGTCCTTTTAAGGAAATTTTATTGAATGTTTGAACTTGCTTTATGTGAAAGATTGACTTCTGTTTTGATCATTTGGTTTGGTTTTGAACCTAGTCTTTGTACTAATGTCTTGTACATGAACTAACCTTGACTTGTGTTTCAGGTTTGGACATTTAGCATTAATGGTTGAGTTGCTCACCTTTTGAGATGCAAATTGGATTGTGTTCTGACTTCTTTGTGTTTTGTAGGGATTTAAATTGATGGGTTGAGCTCATTGCTTCATTTGATTGCTTGACCATTACTCATTGAATTGTGCAACAGTTGGATGATTTCACTGTTTGTTTTCTGATTGGTTGTCTGAAATATTAATTGTTTAGCTTTTGTACAGGTACATTAGTTGCTTGCTTTTAGCTCTTGCTTGAGCTTTGGATTATGGTTGATACACCACTTAGGTAGCTATTCTCTTACTTCATGTAGTCTGGAAGTCCTGTCACCTTTTTGGCAGGCATTTGGCTGGAAGTCCTCCTCAAGAGGCTATGTTTGTGTTTGTTTACAGATTGTGCCAAAGACCTCTAAATGAGGCATGTGATACTTGATAAGTCCTCCTAAGTGAAGAGGCAATTGACGGATAAAAGGGATTAGCAATCAACCCCCCGTTATTCAGTGAGTCGTTCATTATGCTCGCATCACGTGCTGATGCTCTTGAACATAGAGCCAAGATCTTTGTCCAGTGTCTGTCAAGTGGAATAGGATCCCACTTTCTGGATCCCCATGCTTTCTTTGACATAAGCTCACCCAGGCCAGGGTTAAGAGCATGAGGTCTCATCCTCATTTCCATATTTGATCAGCTTCACCCTAACTCTCAATGTTAGTGGTTAAGAGCTACAAATTACACTTGTACAGTTTGGCTTGTTTGTCGAGGTTGATATGACCCCTCTTGACTAAAGCCCACCTATTTGATTGAGCCTCTTGTATGTATATAGTGTGTGATGCATTGTTTGCTTGATTGCTTTTGATGTGTTTGCCCTTGAGGCTTGTTTGTTAGGAGTTGGATATAAGTCCATTTATTGGCATTCTGTTTCCTATTTGTTTGGTTGGAGTTGGATGTAAGTCCATATATTGGCATTCTGTTTCCTGTTTGTTGTTAGGAGTTGGATGTAAGTCCATTTATTGGCATTCTGTTTCCTATTTGTTTGTTTGGAGTTGGATGTAAATCCATATATTGGCATTCTGTTTCCTGTTTGTTGTTAGGAGTTGGATGTAAGTCCATATATTGGCATTCTGTTTCCTTTTTGTGGTTGCAGTTGGATGTAAGTCCATATATTGGCATTCTGTTTCCTTTTATTGAGGATCTCTTATTGAGACTTGCTTTTGCCCTGTGCCTGTTTATTCCAAAGGAACTTACTTGGATCATCTCTATGATCTCAAGAAAGGAACTCCTAATGTGGTTTCATTCCTTAACCCTCACCTTGTTGTTTCCTTCGTTTCTCCATCTTAACCCAAACCAAAAACTTTGTGCAAACATTTGACCTGTTTTCAACATTAGAAACCTAAGCCTTCGGATTTTGATTTTCAAACTTTCTTTTCATAACACTCATTGTGAATTGAATCTTTAAGTCAACTTTGACCATTTTGTATATGCTTCTAATTGGTTAATGCAACTCATTCAAATGTTTCTTTTGTGACTCCATGTCCACTTCTTAATCAAATTTTCCATAACCTTTCGCTATTAGGTTTGAGTTATCTTTGTGGTAGATATAATACTCACCTATGTCCTTAGTGATGGACAATAAGTCTTCCATGCTTATTATAGGGTTAACCCCTCACTAGCATGTCGAAGCTATCCTCACATGGTGGACTTGTGGTTTTTCAGGTTGAGTTTTCTCCCTTTGATAACAAAAGACCTTAAGGCTTTTGGACCAATCAATCCACTCATTGTTTTGAAATTTTTTACCCGAACTACGAGGTTTTGATCCTAATCTTTTCATAAGAGGGTACGTAGGCAATGGGTTTATCCATCCAAACACAAAAATGTAAATAAACTTGTATATTCTTTTCTCATCTCTTCAATCATGTTTGCACAAATAAATTTCATAAACAATAACCTTTGCAACAAGCGTGAAAAGGGCTCCCTAGGAGTACCTAGGATGCTTTGGGGCCTAACACCCTCTCATTGCATAACCAACCCCCTTACCCAGATCTCTGACCTTCTTTTACTAGTTTTGTTTGTAAAACTTTTAGGTTTTTGTTCGCTTTCTAACCTTTCCTTTGGATAAATAGAAGTGCGGTGGCGACTCGACTTTGTATGCTTTACCTTGGATTTAGTCAATATCTCCAATGGTGACGAATACACCGCTACACCAGGGCAACCCTGAACCATGTTGACAGCAGACTTCCCATGCTTGGGCAATGGTTTCTTCTTGACATTAGGACCTACGTCCTCGAAAAATAATATACCGCTTCTCACAAGGTCTTGCACCTTGGTCTTCAACGGGTAGCAATTCCCCACATCATGTCCGGGAGCACCGGAATGATAAACACAATGAAGCTCAGGCTTATACCACCACTGAGGGTTGGTAGGTATAGCAAGTGGGTCACGTGGAGTGATCAATTTCCTTTCAATTAAAGAAGGATATAGCTCTGCGTAGGTCATCGGAATAGGATCAAAAGTGACCCTCTTCCTATCATAGCTTGTACTGGCCTGATTGTTGTTTCGAGGCTGGTAGGTCTGTTGTTGAGGATGGTGCTGTTGTTGCTGATACTATTGATGTTGTTGTTGCTGGTTCTGATTATGATGCTGATATTGCTGACTTTCTCTGAAAACAGGTGCGATATGAGCCACCTGGTGATGGTTACTGGCTGGACGCACAGTCTTCCTCTTCAAAGAGGGTCTTCTAGTTTTAACATGGGAGGTCATAACATGTGCCTCACCATCTTTCTTCTTTGCAAATGCCCCATAACGTTTGGCAAAAGTGCCTTCTTCTCTAGTCACGCGCCCTTCCCTGACTCCTTCTTCTAGACGCATCCCTGTGTTCACCATCTCGGTGAAGTCAGAAGGAGCGCTAGCAATCATCCGCTCATAATAGAATGAACTCAAGGTCTTCAGAAATATCTTGGTCATCTCTTTCTCTTCTAGCGGAGGCACAATTTGTGCAGCCAATTCTCGCCACCTCTGGGCGTACTCCTTAGAAGTTTCCTTATCCTTCTGGGACATGGCCCTCGGCTGGTCCCTATCGGGAGCCATATCAATGTTGTATTTGTACTGTTGGACAAAGGCTTTGCCAAGGTCGTTGAAGGAGCTGATGTTCGCGCTGTCCAAACCCATGTACCATCTCAATGCGGTACCGGACAGGCTATCCTGGAAGTAGTGGATCAGGAGTTGATCGTTGTCGGTCTGAGTCGACATTTTGCATGCATACATAACCAAATGGCTGAGCGGGCAAGTGTTTCCTTTGTACTTTTCAAAGTCAGGCACTTTGAACTTGACAGGAATCTTGACATTAGGAACAAGGCAAAGCTCAGCAGCAGATTTGCCAAAGAGGTCCTTCCCTCTGAGAGTTTTGAGTTCCTTGCGCAGCTCAAGGAATTGATCGTTCATAGCATTCATCTTCTCATACACGTTTGGGCCCTCAGATGGCTCAGAGTGATAAATGGTGTCATCTACTCTCGGCAAAGTATGCACGACTGGAGGTGGCACAACAAGGACCGAGCTAGATGACGGCAGAGAAGCAAAAGTTGGGGCGAGACCCTCAGGAGCAAAGTTAGCGGGCATCCCCCAGGGAAACCCGACTGGCATAGAAGTAGGCGCAAAATGGGCATTGGGCGCAGGCACGGTTGAAGAGGCAATCTCAGAAACGACTGTCCTCTGGGGAGGAGTTGAAGGTGTTGGAGAAGACTGGCTCGGGGCGGCCAAGAAAGACTCCATCAGGGCAGTCAATCTTGCCACTTCCTCCTTCAATTCTCTGTTCTCTTGATCTAGGTGATCCATCAGCTTTGATGAGTTTGCTCTGTTGTAGTACCGGTACGTCAGCTTGTCTTCAAAATAAATGAAGAACAGAGAGTTAGACCACTGAACAAGAAGCCTGGAGCAAAACCTGCTTATGCACATGATGCATGTAATGCTTGTGGATATGATTTTATTTTTTTCAGAGGGACTTTAGAGTCCTATTTGCAAATATTTGGAAGTATTAATCATTTAGACATATATGGAAATATCATATCAATAATATCTGGAAAAAAAAATTACATCAAAGAAGTAGAGTCTTGGTAACCAAATACAATACAAGAGAGAATGAAAATGAACATCTTATGGAACCCTAGAAACAATCGTCCAAAGCTCTCGAGACCAGAAGATAAGCTGCACGAAGCCTCTTCACCTCTCTCTCATTGGCTGCCTCCATATATGCCTTTTCCTTGGCGAGTCGATCGTACTTCCTCTTCCAAAACCTGAAAGACTGAGGAAGAAGAGAAGTCACCACATCATCTGGCTTGTCGATAACCTGATGCTCAAGAAACTCTATCAATGCATCCTTATCTCTAAGCTGCTGAAGTAGCTCCTCTCGCTCACGGATCCAAGCATGTGAACGGTCTTCATCTCTCAACTCCTCTACTCCTTGGTCAGGGAGGGTTGAAGGCCCATCCATAACCATAGGTGTAGGTCTTGGATAATCATAAGGCATAAGGTACTCAGAAGCTCTCCTCCTAACCTACAAGGTATAGGGTTCCAAAGCAATACAATTCTTCGGACCAAGCTCTTTCCTTCCCTTCCTATGAATCTTGCACCAAGCGCGGACCATCCTGCCCTTCAAGTTTTGGGGATCTTTACCCTCTTGAAAGAACACACCTTCTAACAGAATGTTATTAGGTTTATCCTTTAAGGGGATCCCAAGCTGACGACGTGCTAGAATAGGGTTGTAGTTAATCCCACCACATGTACCAAGAAGAGGCACATTGGAGAATTCACCACAAGAGTCAATAATCTGCACGCCATCATATACACGGTTATACCAAAAGATATCATCATTAGTGAGAGACATAAGTCTCGTGGACCACCGTAGACTTCCTTTGTTCTCCTTGAAGGCGACCGTCTGTGGCAAGTGCGAAATAAACCACTTGTAAAACAGAGGCAAACAACACATAATGGTACCACCACCCTTTGCATTCCTCATATGCAAAGAGAAATAAGTGTCATCCAACAGAGTAGGAAAGGGATTAAGAGTTGAGAAAATCCTAATGGCGTTCACATCCACAAACTTGTCGATGTTGGGAAATAACACTAGCCCATAGATGAGAAGTACAAATATGGCCTCAAAGGCGTCCTCACTCATGGCCTTCCCATACAAAGTAGCTTGAGCAATGAGGAAATTAGATGGGACACCTTGAATTCCACCTTTGGTAGTCATATGAGCACCCACAACAGATTCATCTATATGCAACAGATCAACAATCTCTTGAGAAGTAGGAACCCTCTCCAAGCCACTGAACGACAATTAATTTAGAATAGGTATACCCACAAGATAGGCATACTCCTCAAGCATCGACAAAAGCTGGAAATCCGGAAATGTGAAGCAACGGTAGAAGGGATCATAGAACTGCACCAACACACTCATCAGATCTTCATCCACCTGAGTAGCAAGAATAGACAGGAGCTTCCCATGACGAGCCTTGAACTCCAAGGGATCTAATACATAGGATGTCAAACTCCTTAACTCTTTCAAGTCGGGTTGTCTGAAACTGTACTTCTTTGTATTCCTTCTTTGCTTATCCATGTCCGAAAATTTGCAAATAGACCTCTTAAGTTCCTTGAAAATTTTCTCATTGTTGATGATATGGATGTGTATGAATGCATGAATGCATGGATGCAACAATCACACTCAAGGATCAAGCAAATCACACCACACAAAGGTCATGGGATGGATCAAGTCATCCTTAATATCAATCTTCCATTTTGGTGGATTATGGTTTTCACCTTATCAACACCCAAGTTCCATTGATATTAAGGATATACAAGAACGAATCAACCATGAATCAAGGGTTTGTTGCAAGTCACGAGCATGGAGTCTCGGTTAAGAACCACCCAAAGGGAGTGTACTATGGTTAAACCTGACAATCATGTTCTACAAGAGGTTCCCATAGTCATCGTCCCATCTTTCGGATATTATTGGATAAACGACTACTCGTATTCCAAAAATATTCTCAAGAGAGACTCTTATGAGTGTAGTATCGCGTAACAATCGTATCAAATCTTACACTTGAACGACCTTCGCACTACGTCCTAAAATAGGCCAAGATGGGCTTGGTAAACTAAGGTCCTTGGCTTCTAAGGCATATATTAGAAAGAGTAATGCCTAACCATGACTACTCGTGTGACATTATTGATCCCAACATAACCTCCACCAAGTGAATGGGTTTGCAAGTCAACTTGCTAAGGAATAACTCCACACAAGTCAACAAGACTATGTCATTCTCCTATCATAAGTGCACTCGAGTTCGGGTATAGAACTCATCTCACAAAAGACCACCAAGCATACAAGCAATTGATATATCAAGCAATTCATACATTACAAACAATACAGTAATCCCAAATTTGCACAAAACTATGTCACAGATAAATATAATCATACAATACAACAAAAGTGAAAAGTAGGCAAAACCCACTAGGACAAACTCCCCAGCAGAGTCGCCACTTTTCTATAGCGGGGTATTCGTTACCTTTAGATTTATTGACTAAATCAAAAGTAAATCATACAATTCGAGTCGCCACCGCACTTCTATTTATCCAAAGGAAAGGTTAGAAAGCGTACAAAAACCGAGAAGTTTTATCAAATCAAAAACTAATAAAAATGTCCGAGATTTGGGTAAGGGGGTTGGTTATGCAATGGGAAGGTTTTAAGCACCCAAAACATCCTTAGTACTCTAAGGGAGCCCTTTTCACTAATGTTGTAAGGTAGGTTGGTATTTGTGAAAAATATTTGTGCAAACATGATTGGGGAGATGACAGAAGAATATACAAATTATATACAATTTTGTGTTTGAATGGATAAACCCATTGCCAACGTACCATCTTAAAAAAAGATTAGGATCAAAACCTCGTAGTTCGGGGTAAAAATCTCAAAAAGAAGTTGGTGAATTGATTGGTCAAAAGCCTTAAGGTCTTTTGTTATCAAAGGGAGAAAACTCAACCTAAAACCACAAATTCACCATGTGAGGAGAGCTTCAACATGCTAGTGAGGGGTTAACCCTATGATAAGCATGGAAGACTTATTGTCCATCACTAAGGATATAGGTAAGTATTATATCAACCTCTAGGATAACTCAAACCTAATAGCTAATGTTTATGAAAAGTTTTGGCAAGAAGCGGCCATTGAAACCACAAAACAATTGAGTGAGTTGTATTTACAAATGAAAATTATTCACAAAGTAAGGTCAAAGTTAACTTAAGGATTCAATTCAAAATAAGTGTTATGAAAAGAGTTTGGAAAATCAAAAGCATACCGCTTAGGTTTCTAATTTTTAAAACAGTGTTAATGTTTGCACAGAAGTTTGGTCTGGGTTAGAGTGGAGGGAAGAAGAAGAATGGATAAGTCTTAAACATACAAAGATGAAGGAAGAGAAATAAAACCACATTGGAGTTCCCTTCTTGAGATCATAGTGATGATCCAAGTTGCTCCCATCCTTTGGAGTTAGCAAGTAATAAGCAAATAACTCAAGCAATCAAGCACATAACAATCAAGCTCCTAGGAATCTTCCAATGGCTTTTGTATCTCTCACTTTGGATACTCATGACAATGGTTCTTCTACTTGGCTCAAGTTTGGGATCCCTAGCACAAGAACACACACATCAAAAAGTTCCACAATGCAATAGAAAGAATGGACAAGAGTGAGTTTAGAATTAGAGGTCCTTTTAATTCATCTTCAACATTAAGCATTCTAAAGGCATGAGGCCTAGTTGCTCTTTGACATTTTTCTTATTTTATAGCATTTTAAAGGCATGAGACCTAGTTGCTCTTTGACTCCATTTTGCATAGGTAAGGTCCTAAAATCTAAGTCATTTTGTCCATTTGCATTGGGTTCACACAACCAAAACAAAACAAGCACAATAGTATATACACAATAATGTGCTCAAGTGAGCAAAAGGAAAATTGCATTAACATAAACATGAGCTCAAGTGAGCAAAGGGCAAAAGCAAATGAAATAATGTACAAGAATATTAAATTGCATTAAAGTAAATTGCAAGAATTAAATGACTTGAATTAAAAGTTAATGTTAATAGTTAGTGTTAGTGTGCCATAAGACAATTTAATGCTATGTTAAGCAATCGTAAGTGGACTAATATAGTAGTCACACCTATCTGAGGTCGGTCAATAAAACTATAGGCAACAAACACAAGTTAGAGACCATGACTAGTAAGCCAAGCTCCTATAACTTGTCATGCCAAAAGAAAAGAAGAATGATCTTGTATTGATTTAGGTTTTTTGCTTAACCAAGAAGCAACCTACCTCTAATGCAAAGCCATTCACTTGATCTTTGATCAAGATGAATTAGATTTGAATCAAAGAAGGTTAAGCCCCCTCATATGTCAAGGCTAACCACCAATCTTTAACTCATTGATCAAAAAAAAAAAAGAAGAAGAAGAAGAAGAATGTGCATGAGTTGAAATTCAAATGAAATATCCAACACACATTGACCAAACATGAATAGAATCAAAGTCAATCAATGGTAAACAGAAGCAAAATGAAGCTTAGAAGTCAAGAAACAAATAAAATATTTTTGGTATTTTTGAAAATTAAAATAATACTTGAATTAAAATAATCAAATAAAGGTCAAACTTCAAATCCATTTCAAATCAACTTGGAAAAGTCCAAATGGATCATCCTAAGTTCAACAAAGTCAAACAAAGTTTGACAAAAATTTCAGCATTTTTGGAAACCATAAACTATTTTTAAACAATTAAAAATGAATAAAAACTAACATAATTAAACTAAAATCTCAAATAAATCTCAAATTAATTTATAAATTGATGAGAATATTTTTCATAAATTCATCATCATTCAAAGATGTTAAGAAAATATTTTTTCATTTTTTGAATATTGGAAACTATTTAAAATGAATTAAAAATAACCAGAAAAGAGAAAATTCACAAAAAATATCAAATTACAAAATAAAAAATATTAAAAATCATTTTCAGAAACTAGAATTAAAAAGGGAAATAATGCAAGTGGTCCCATATTTTTTGGATTTAAAATTAAAGAGTTATGAATTTTTGAAATAAAATGAAATTAAGAAAATAAAATGAATTAAATCAGAAAATAGGAAAAGCCTGGCGCGTTGGATCTCATTTCATTAAATGAGGTGGCACATCCAAGGGAGGAGAGATGCGCGTGCATGATGGTCCCAGGTCAAATGAGAAACACAAACAATTAAAAAAAGTCATAAGATCTAAGCGCTGGGACTCAATCTGGCAATGCAATCACACGGTCCAAATTCAATCTGGCAACGGGGACGGTGGTGTACACCACCGTCTTCTCCAGCGAGCATGCTAGCTCCGGTGGAAGTTGCAGGTCATGAAATCTTAACCAAAATGGACGATCCTCATATCATTGGAAAGCTAGGGTGATGTACATCTACATCACCCCTGTGCCATTGGTTTCTCCTCTAGACTCTCATAGAAAGAGAAATCAGAGAGAGAAAATTATGGAGTTCAAACTGAACTTGATGGATTTATGAAATTAAGTACACAATTCAATTGCCTCTTATGAGAGGACTTCAGATGAGCCAACAATCACAAGAAATGAGCAAGACCAATGAGATTCGAATTGAAAAAGTTTGAACAACAACCTTTGAAGTGCAGCTCTATCAAGCACGGTCCTTCCCAATTCTTGATAGCAGCTTGTTCTTGAGATGGAAATAGGGCTAGGCTAAGGAATTAGAGTCCAATAATCAACC
This sequence comes from Lathyrus oleraceus, assembly GCF_024323335.1. Lineage (NCBI taxonomy): Eukaryota > Viridiplantae > Streptophyta > Magnoliopsida > Fabales > Fabaceae > Lathyrus > Lathyrus oleraceus. The sequence continues at coordinate 375,121,892 of NC_066583.1, read as the reverse complement.
AAGGAAGTTGAAAATTGAAACTGAAAAATGAAAGTGAAATGCAAAAATTCCTTTGAGTGAGGTGAGGATTGAGTTCTGCAGCATGTAAGGCGCCTTAAGGTTGATTTGGAATGAAGCTGAGCACATCTATTTATAGCACAAGGTGATGCAAGCAAGGTGAAATTCATGTGTGCATGAAATGAGGGCCTCCATGCATGGGCCTGTACAGGCGCATGGGAGGCCCAAATGCAATTTATTTGGCATGCTGAAATCATATTAAGCTAAATTGGACGTGTACATGGCATTGTAAATGAGTGTGCATGAAGTTTTAACAATGTTTCCATAAATGCACCCAAACTTTCATCTCTTCGAAAATGCCTCTTACCAAAATGAAACATGGCCTTGTGGATAATGGTTGGAAAGGTCTTGACATGAGGAACAATTGTTATGTTGAACAAAAATCCATTTGGGGTTGGGAAATTAATGAAAATTGGTCATAAAGTTCAAGGTGCAAAACATGTGTATGAGAATTTTGTCAAAATGGACCAACTTCAAGCCCTTTTTTTTCAATGATACAAGATCCAAATGACAAAACCTTCAACATAAAATTTGTATATCTTTTCAATAAAATCAATTTGGTCTCAAATTTTGCATCATTTGGATTTTTTATGAGAAAGTTATGGCCACTTGAAGTTGGACTTTTTCACATTTCAATGACTTTGGTCAAAAGTGACCTATAATGTTTTGTATTATCACATGTACTTATTTTAGGATTATGAAATTTTTTTCAACATAAAAAATGAAGTAGACATCTTAAAATTTCCAATGCATTTGATCCCACCTCAAAATCATAAAAAATGAATGAGTTAGGTCCTTGGGAAGTTGACCCAAAATTAGGGTTTCAGTCAAAATGACCTATAATGTTTTGAAATGGATAATGACCTCCCAAGCTTCAAACAAATTTTTGATGAACATGAAAGTTGTTCATATGGTTCTTAATAACATTTTTTATCTTGGGGTCAACTTAATTTGACAAACACATCAAAAGTTAAGTTTCAGTGGATTTCAAAATAGTCAGATGAATTGACTGATCAACTTCTCAAGTCCAAACTACAAATCTTGATGAATTGATGATTGAGGAAACTCAAATATGCATAAAATGATGAATTAAATAACTTCCCTTGATTGTATTTGATAATAGGTTGAGGTTGCTTCATGAGCAAGACATAGTTGATGCACTGTTGAATTAGGGTTTCCTTGGGAAACAATCCTCAAGCCCTTTGGTTTATCTTGATCAAATTGACAAATTGAGATGCTTGGAAGGCATATATGATGATTGAGAGCCTTTTGAACCATTTTCATGCTTGCTTTCAACTTCATCTGGCCATTCTTTGAGCATATGGGCCTCCTAGGAGCCTTGGATCTTATGATTGCTCAAATTACAAAACAAAAGATGTTAGTGACATATTTTTGTGCTTTTGGTTAGTAAACAAAATAAGAAAAGCAATAATATACAATTCAAGCATGCTTGGTGGTCTCAAACCAACTCCCACAAGTCCCACCCTAGGGTAAGGAGCCAAGATGTTATGATCCTTGAGGCAAATGCAATGTGCAATGATAGGATGCCATGAGGGATCTTAGGTTCAAAATTAGGGTCTTACATCCATGGATCGTGAAAATCCCCTATTGGGTTTCATTCCTCGTTAGGTAATGACTTGTTTGACAATTTCTTTCTAGTTTATTCTTGGATTGAACTCGGTCATGACAATTTTAATATTGAGTCTCTCTAGGTTGTGAAACCTGGATTGATAGTGCATTTATTTTGCACCTTCAATACTTTGTCCCCTCAGGAAGAATCTATTGGTGGTTCCCTATTGAAGATAAATTTATTCCCGCAACAGTGTTGTTACAACACTACCTTGAAGTTTATACCTAATAACGAGTGGTGATCTCTTTATTTGAGAAGCTTGTTTTGTTCCAAGATTTCCTTTTGAATGACAAATGGTAATCTCTTCCCGAGAGGTTTGTCTGTCCCCAATGAAGTTATCAATACCTCAAATTACCCTTCATCAAATGGCTATCTCTCCGGGAAGTTTCCGTCAGAGAAGTTTGAAGATCAACATATCAAATTTCCTTTCATCAGATGATAATCTCTCCGAAAGTCCAGAAGGTAAGTAGGATGAAGTTATTTCTCATCAAATGGTTATCTCTCCAGAAAATTTCATCAGAGGAGTTTGTCAAAGATTATTACAAGTGTTTTATCTACTTCATGCAATGTAAACCATAACTAATGGCAGCTTCCCCAGTAAGTTTGTTATCAAACTATGGTTATCTCCCCAGTAAATGCATGTGAGAAGTTTGATGAAGATACATACAAATGATTTTCTCTTTATTTGAGAAATTCGTTTAGCAAATTACCTGACCCGCATATCTTTAAAGATCCCCGATGAAGTTACCAATTCATAAAATGGGTACCCTTTTAGGAGCTTTTTTGCTTATCCTTTTCAAGTGGAAGACTTGATTAAATAAGAAACTGAGGCACGTTCATGGTTTATGACCAGAATCGTGGGGAGGTTTATTACCATTTTCAAGTGGAAGACTTGATTAAAGAAGAAACTGAGACCCGTTCGGGGCTGTTGACCCGAAGAATTGGCTAGCCGAATATCTGGTTATATAATGATTAAGTCTCTCTAGGTTGTGAAACCTGGATTGATATTGCATTTATTTTGCACCTTGAATACTTTGTCCCTTCAGGAAGAATCTATTGGTGGTTCCCCATTGGAGACAAATTTTATTCCCGCAACAGTGTTGTTACAACACTACCTTGAAGTTTATACCTAACAACAAAGGGTGATCTCTTTATTTGAGATGCTTGTTTTGTTCCTAGATTTCCTTGTGAATGACAAATGATAATCTCTTCCCGAGAAGTTTGTATGTCCCCAATAAAGTTATCAATGCCTCAAATTACCCTTCATCAAATGGATATCTCTCTGGGAAGTTTCTATTAGAGAATTTTGAAGATCAACATATCAAATTTCCTTTTATCAGATGATAATCTCTCTGAAATTCCCGAAGGGAAGTAGGATGAAGTTATTTCTCGTCAAATGGTTATCTCTCCAGAAAATTCCGTCAGAGGAGTTTGTCAAAGATTATTACAAGTGTTTTATCTACTTCATGCAATGTAAACCATAACTAATGGCAGCTTCCCCAATAAGTTTGTTATCCAATTATGGTTATCTCCCCAGTAAATGCATGTGAGAAGTTTGATGAAGATACATACAAATGATTTTCTCTTTATTTGAGAAATTCGTTTAGCAAATTAACTGACCCGCATATCTTTAAAGATCCCCGATGAAGTTACCAATTCATAAAATGGGTACCCTTTTAGGAGCTTTTTTGCTTATCCTTTTCAAGTGGAAGACTTGATTAAATAAGAAACTGAGGCACGTTCATGGTTTATGACCAGAATCGTGGGGAGGTTTATTACCATTTTCAAGTGAAAGACTTGATTAAAGAAGAAACTGAGACCCATTCGGGGCTGTTGACCCGAAGAATTGGCTAGCCGAATATCTGGTTATATAATGATTAAGTCTCTCTAGGTTGTGAAACCTGGATTGATATTGCATTTATTTTGCACCTTAAATACTTTGTCCCCTCAGGAAGAATCTATTGGTGGTTCCCCATTAGAGACAAATTTTATTCCCGCAACAGTGTTGTTACAACACTACCTTGAAGTTTATACCTAACAACAAAGGGTGATCTCTTTATTTGAGATGCTTGTTTTGTTCCTAGATTTCCTTGTGAATGACAAATGATAATCTCTTCCCGAGAAGTTTGTATGTCCCCAATAAAGTTATCAATACCTCAAATTACCCTTCATCAAATGGATATCTCTCCGGGAAGTTTCTGTGAGAGAAGTTTGAAGATCAACATATCAAATTTCCTTTCATCAGATGATAATCTCTCCGAAAGTCCAGAAGGGAAGTAGGATGAAGTTATTTCTCATCAAATGGTTATCTCTCTAGAAAATTTCATCAGAGGAGTTTGTCAAAGATTATTACAAGTGTTTTATCTACTTCATGCAATGTAAACCATAACTAATGGCAGCTTCCCCAGTAAGTTTGTTATCAAATTATGGTTATCTCCCCAGTAAATGCATGTGAGAAGTTTGATGAAGATACATACAAATGATTTTCTCTTTATTTAAGAAATTCGTTTAGCAAATTAACTGACCCGCATATCTTTAAAGATCCCCGATGAAGTTACCAATTCATAAAATGGGTACCCTTTTAGGAGCTTTTTTGCTTATCCTTTTCAAGTGGAAGACTTGATTAAATAAGAAACTGAGGCACGTTCATGGTTTATGACCAGAATCATGGGGAGGTTTATTACCATTTTCAAGTGGAAGACTTGATTAAAGAAGAAACTGAGACCCGTTCGGGGCTGTTGACCCGAAGAATTGGCTAGCCGAATATCTGGTTATATAATGATTAAGTCTCTCTAGGTTGTGAAACCTGGATTGATATTGCATTTATTTTGCACCTTGAATACTTTGTCCCCTCAGGAAGAATCTATTGGTGGTTCCCCATTGGAGACAAATTTTATTCCCGCAACAGTGTTGTTACAACACTACCTTGAAGTTTATACCTAACAACAAAGGGTGATCTCTTTATTTGAGAAGCTTGTTTTGTTCCTAGATTTCCTTGTGAATGACAAATGATAATCTCTTCCTGAGAAGTTTGTATGTCCCCAATAAAGTTATCAATAACTCAAATTACCCTTCATCAAATGGATCTCTCTCCGGGAAGTTTCTGTCAGAGAAGTTTGAAGATCAACATATCAAATTTCCTTTCATCAGATGATAATCTCTCCGAAAGTCCAGAAGGGAAGTAGGATGAAGTTATTTCTCATCAAATGGTTATCTCTCCAGAAAATTTCATCAGAGGAGTTTGTCAAAGATTATTACAAGTGTTTTATCTACTTCATGCAATGTAAACCATAACTAATGGCAGCTTCCCCAGTAAGTTTGTTATCAAATTATGGTTATCTCCCCAGTAAATGCATGTGAGAAGTTTGATGAAGATACATACAAATGATTTTCTCTTTATTTGAGAAATTCGTTTAGCAAATTAACTGACCCGCATATCTTTAAAGATCCCCGATGATGTTACCAATTCATAAAATGGGTACCCTTTTAGGAGCTTTTTTGCTTATCCTTTTCAAGTGGAAGACTTGATTAAATAAGAAACTGAGGCACGTTCTTGGTTTATGACCAGAATCGTGGGGAGGTTTATTACCATTTTCAAGTGGAAGACTTGATTAAAGAAGAAACTGAGACCCGTTCGGGGCTGTTGACCCGAAGAATTGGCTAGCCGAATATCTGGTTATATAATGATTAAGTCTCTCTAGGTTGTGAAACCTGGATTGATATTGCATTTATTTTGCACCTTGAATACTTTGTCCCCTCAGGAAGAATCTATTGGTGGTTCCCCATTGGAGACAAATTTTATTCCCGCAACAGTGTTGTTACAACACTACCTTGAAGTTTATACCTAACAACAAAGGGTGATCTCTTTATTTGAGAAGCTTGTTTTGTTCCTAGATTTCCTTGTGAATGACAAATGATAATCTCTTCCTGAGAAGTTTGTATGTCCCCAATAAAGTTATCAATAACTCAAATTACCCTTCATCAAATGGATCTCTCTCCGGGAAGTTTCTGTCAGAGAAGTTTGAAGATCAACATATCAAATTTCCTTTTATCAGATGATAATCTCTCCGAAATTCCCGAAGGGAAGTAGGATGAAGTTATTTCTCATCAAATGGTTATCTCTCCAGAAAATTTCATCAGAGGAGTTTGTCAAAGATTATTACAAGTGTTTTATCTACTTCATGCAATGTAAACCATAACTAATGGCAGCTTCCCCAGTAAGTTTGTTATCAAATTATGGTTATCTCCCCAGTAAATGCATGTGAGAAGTTTGATGAAGATACATACAAATGATTTTCTCTTTATTTGAGAAATTCGTTTAGCAAATTAACTGACCCGCATATCTTTAAAGATCCCCGATGAAGTTACCAATTCATAAAATGGGTACCCTTTTAGGAGCTTTTTTGCTTATCCTTTTCAAGTGGAAGACTTGATTAAATAAGAAACTGAGGCACGTTCATGGTTTATGACCAGAATCGTGGGGAGGTTTATTACCATTTTCAAGTGGAAGACTTGATTAAAGAAGAAACTGAGACCCGTTCGGGGCTGTTGACCCGAAGAATTGGCTAGCCGAATATCTGGTTATATAATGATTAAGTCTCTCTAGGTTGTGAAACCTGGATTGATATTGCATTTATTTTGCACCTTGAATACTTTGTCCCCTCAGGAAGAATCTATTGGTGGTTCCCCATTGGAGACAAATTTTATTCCCGCAACAGTGTTGTTACAACACTACCTTGAAGTTTATACCTAACAACAAAGGGTGATCTCTTTATTTGAGAAGCTTGTTTTGTTCCTAGATTTCCTTGTGAATGACAAATGATAATCTCTTCCCGAGAAGTTTGTATGTCCCCAATAAAGTTATCAATACCTCAAATTACCCTTCATCAAATGGATATCTCTCCGGGAAGTTTCTGTGAGAGAAGTTTGAAGATCAACATATCAAATTTCCTTTTATCAGATGATAATCTCTCCGAAATTCCCGAAGGGAAGTAGGATGAAGTTATTTCTCATCAAATGGTTATCTCTCCAGAAAATTTCATCAGAGGAGTTTGTCAAAGATTATTACAAGTGTTTTATCTACTTCATGCAATGTAAACCATAACTAATGGCAGCTTCCCCAGTAAGTTTGTTATCAAATTATGGTTATCTCCCCAGTAAATGCATGTGAGAAGTTTGATGAAGATACATACAAATGATTTTCTCTTTATTTGAGAAATTCGTTTAGCAAATTAACTGACCCGCATATCTTTAAAGATCCCCGATGAAGTTACCAATTCATAAAATGGGTACCCTTTTAGGATCTTTTTTGCTTATCCTTTTCAAGTGGAAGACTTGATTAAATAAGAAACTGAGGCACGTTCATGGTTTATAACCAGAATCGTGGGGAGGTTTATTACCATTTTCAAGTGGAAGACTTGATTAAAGAAGAAACTGAGACCCGTTCGGGGCTGTTGACCCGAAGAATTGGCTAGCCGAATATCTGGTTATATAATGATTAAGTCTCTCTAGGTTGTGAAACCTGGATTGATATTGCATTTATTTTGCACCTTGAATACTTTGTTCCCTCGGGAAGAATCTATTGGTGGTTCCCCATTGGAGACAAATTTTATTCCCGCAACAGTGTTGTTACAACACTACCTTGAAGTTTATACCTAACAACAAAGGGTGATCTCTTTATTTGAGAAGCTTGTTTTGTTCCTAGATTTCCTTGTGAATGACAAATGATAATCTCTTCCCGAGAAGTTTGTATGTCCCCAATAAAGTTATCAATACCTCAAATTACCCGTCATCAAATGGATATCTCTCCGGGAAGTTTCTGTCAAAGAAGTTTGAAGATCAAGATATCAAATTTCCTTTTATCAGATGATAATCTCTCTGAAATTCTCGAAGGGAAGTAGGATGAAGTTATTTCTCATCAAATGGTTATCTCTCCAGAAAATTCCGTCAGAGGAGTTTGTCAAAGATTATTACAAGTGTTTTATCTACTTCATGCAATGTAAACCATAACTAATGGCAGCTTCCCCAGTAAGTTTGTTATCAAATTATGGTTATCTCCCCAGTAAATGCATGTGAGAAGTTTGATGAAGATACATACAAATGATTTTCTCTTTATTTGAGAAATTCGTTTAGCAAATTAACTGACCCGCATATCTTTAAAGATCCCCGATGAAGTTACCAATTCATAAAATGGGTACCCTTTTAGGAGCTTTTTTGCTTATCCTTTTCAAGTGGAAGACTTGATTAAATAAGAAACTGAGGCACGTTCATGGTTTATGACCAGAATCGTGGGGAGGTTTATTACCATTTTCAAGTGGAAGACTTGATTAAAGAAGAAACTGAGACCCGTTCGGGGCTGTTGACCCGAAGAATTGGCTAGCCGAATATCTGGTTATATAATGATTAAGTCTCTCTAGGTTGTGAAACCTGGATTGATATTGCATTTATTTTGCACCTTGAATACTTTGTCCCCTCAGGAAGAATCTATTGGTGGTTCCCCATTGGAGACAAATTTTATTCCCGCAACAGTGTTGTTACAACACTACCTTGAAGTTTATACCTAACAACAAAGGGTGATCTCTTTATTTGAGAAGCTTGTTTTGTTCCTAGATTTCCTTGTGAATGACAAATGATAATCTCTTCCCGAGAAGTTTGTATGTCCCCAATAAAGTTATCAATACCTCAAATTACCCTTCATCAAATGGATATCTCTCCGGGAAGTTTCTGTCAGAGAAGTTTGAAGATCAACATATCAAATTTCCTTTTATCAGATGATAATCTCTCTGAAATTCCCGAAGGGAAGTAGGATGAAGTTATTTCTCATCAAATGGTTATCTCTCCAGAAAATTCCGTCAGAGGAGTTTGTCAAAGATTATTACAAGTGTTTTATCTACTTCATGCAATGTAAACCATAACTAATGGCAGCTTCCCCAGTAAGTTTGTTATCAAATTATGGTTATCTCCCCAGTAAATGCATGTGAGAAGTTTGATGAAGATACATACAAATGATTTTCTCTTTATTTGAGAAATTCGTTTAGCAAATTAACTGACCCGCATATCTTTAAAGATCCCCGATGAAGTTACCAATTCATAAAATGGGTACCCTTTTAGGAGCTTTTTTGCTTATCCTTTTCAAGTGGAAGACTTGATTAAATAAGAAACTGAGGCACGTTCATGGTTTATGACCAGAATCGTGGGGAGGTTTATTACCATTTTCAAGTGGAAGACTTGATTAAAGAAGAAACTGAGACCCGTTCGGGGCTGTTGACCCGAAGAATTGGCTAGCCGAATATCTGGTTATATAATGATTAAGTCTCTCTAGGTTGTGAAACCTGGATTGATATTGCATTTATTTTGCACCTTGAATACTTTGTCCCCTCAGGAAGAATCTATTGGTGGTTCCCCATTGGAGACAAATTTTATTCCCGCAACAGTGTTGTTACAACACTACCTTGAAGTTTATACCTAACAACAAAGGGTGATCTCTTTATTTGAGAAGCTTGTTTTGTTCCTAGATTTCCTTGTGAATGACAAATGATAATCTCTTCCCGAGAAGTTTGTATGTCCCCAATAAAGTTATCAATACCTCAAATTACCCTTCATCAAATGGATATCTCTCCGGGAAGTTTCTATCAGAGAAGTTTGAAGATCAACATATCAAATTTCTATTTATCAGATGATAATCTCTCTGAAATTCCCGAAGGGAAGTAGGATGAAGTTATTTCTCATCAAATGGTTATCTCTCCAGAAAATTCCGTCAGAGGAGTTTGTCAAAGATTATTACAAGTGTTTTATCTACTTCATGCAATGTAAACCATAACTAATGGCAGCTTCCCCAGTAAGTTTGTTATCAAATTATGGTTATCTCCCCAGTAAATGCATGTGAGAAGTTTGATGAAGATACATACAAATGATTTTCTCTTTATTTGAGAAATTCGTTTAGCAAATTAACTGACCCGCATATCTTTAAAGATCCCCGATGAAGTTACCAATTCATAAAATGGGTACCCTTTTAGGAGCTTTTTTGCTTATCCTTTTCAAGTGGAAGACTTGATTAAATAAGAAACTGAGGCACGTTCATGGTTTATGACCAGAATCGTGGGGAGGTTTATTACCATTTTCAAGTGGAAGACTTGATTAAAGAAGAAACTGAGACCCGTTCGGGGCTGTTGACCCGAAGAATTGGCTAGCCGAATATCTGGTTATATAATGATTAAGTCTCTCTAGGTTGTGAAACCTGGATTGATATTGCATTTATTTTGCACCTTGAATACTTTGTCCCCTCAGGAAGAATCTATTGGTGGTTCCCCATTGGAGACAAATTTTATTCCCGCAACAGTGTTGTTACAACACTACCTTGAAGTTTATACCTAACAACAAAGGGTGATCTCTTTATTTGAGAAGCTTGTTTTGTTCCTAGATTTCCTTGTGAATGACAAATGATAATCTCTTCCCGAGAAGTTTGTATGTCCCCAATAAAGTTATCAATACCTCAAATTACCCTTCATCAAATGGATATCTCTCCGGGAAGTTTCTGTGAGAGAAGTTTGAAGATCAACATATCAAATTTCCTTTCATCAGATGATAATCTCTCCGAAAGTCCAGAAGGGAAGTAGGATGAAGTTATTTCTCATCAAATGGTTATCTCTCCAGAAAATTTCATCAGAGGAGTTTGTCAAAGATTATTACAAGTGTTTTATCTACTTCATGCAATGTAAACCATAACTAATGGCAGCTTCCCCAGTAAGTTTGTTATCAAATTATGGTTATCTCCCCAGTAAATGCATGTGAGAAGTTTGATGAAGATACATACAAATGATTTTCTCTTTATTTGAGAAATTCGTTTAGCAAATTAACTGACCCGCATATCTTTAAAGATCCCCGATGAAGTTACCAATTCATAAAATGGGTACCCTTTTAGGAGCTTTTTTGCTTATCCTTTTCAAGTGGAAGACTTGATTAAATAAGAAACTGAGGCACGTTCATGGTTTATGACCAGAATCGTGGGGAGGTTTATTACCATTTTCAAGTGGAAGACTTGATTAAAGAAGAAACTGAGACCCGTTCGGGGCTGTTGACCCGAAGAATTGGCTAGCCGAATATCTGGTTATATAATGATTAAGTCTCTCTAGGTTGTGAAACCTGGATTGATATTGCATTTATTTTGCACCTTGAATACTTTGTCCCCTCAGGAAGAATCTATTGGTGGTTCCCCATTGGAGACAAATTTTATTCCCGCAACAGTGTTGTTACAACACTACCTTGAAGTTTATACCTAACAACAAAGGGTGATCTCTTTATTTGAGAAGCTTGTTTTGTTCCTAGATTTCCTTGTGAATGACAAATGATAATCTCTTCCCGAGAAGTTTGTATGTCCCCAATAAAGTTATCAATACCTCAAATTACCCTTCATCAAATGGATATCTCTCCGGGAAGTTTCTGTGAGAGAAGTTTGAAGATCAACATATCAAATTTCCTTTCATCAGATGATAATCTCTCCGAAAGTCCAGAAGGGAAGTAGGATGAAGTTATTTCTCATCAAATGGTTATCTCTCCAGAAAATTTCATCAGAGGAGTTTGTCAAAGATTATTACAAGTGTTTTATCTACTTCATGCAATGTAAACCATAACTAATGGCAGCTTCCCCAGTAAGTTTGTTATCAAATTATGGTTATCTCCCCAGTAAATGCATGTGAGAAGTTTGATGAAGATACATACAAATGATTTTCTCTTTATTTGAGAAATTCGTTTAGCAAATTAACTGACCCGCATATCTTTAAAGATCCCCGATGAAGTTACCAATTCATAAAATGGGTACCCTTTTAGGAGCTTTTTTGCTTATCCTTTTCAAGTGGAAGACTTGATTAAATAAGAAACTGAGGCACGTTCATGGTTTATGACCAGAATCGTGGGGAGGTTTATTACCATTTTCAAGTGGAAGACTTGATTAAAGAAGAAACTGAGACCCGTTCGGGGCTGTTGACCCGAAGAATTGGCTAGCCGAATATCTGGTTATATAATGATTAAGTCTCTCTAGGTTGTGAAACCTGGATTGATATTGCATTTATTTTGCACCTTGAATACTTTGTCCCCTCAGGAAGAATCTATTGGTGGTTCCCCATTGGAGACAAATTTTATTCCCGCAACAGTGTTGTTACAACACTACCTTGAAGTTTATACCTAACAACAAAGGGTGATCTCTTTATTTGAGAAGCTTGTTTTGTTCCTAGATTTCCTTGTGAATGACAAATGATAATCTCTTCCCGAGAAGTTTGTATGTCCCCAATAAAGTTATCAATACCTCAAATTACCCTTCATCAAATGGATATCTCTCCGGGAAGTTTCTGTCAGAGAAGTTTGAAGATCAACATATCAAATTTCCTTTTATCAGATGATAATCTCTCTGAAATTCCCGAAGGGAAGTAGGATGAAGTTATTTCTCATCAAATGGTTATCTCTCCAGAAAATTCCGTCAGAGGAGTTTGTCAAAGATTATTACAAGTGTTTTATCTACTTCATGCAATGTAAACCATAACTAATGGCAGCTTCCCCAGTAAGTTTGTTATCAAATTATGGTTATCTCCCCAGTAAATGCATGTGAGAAGTTTGATGAAGATACATACAAATGATTTTCTCTTTATTTGAGAAATTCGTTTAGCAAATTAACTGACCCGCATATCTTTAAAGATCCCCGATGAAGTTACCAATTCATAAAATGGGTACCCTTTTAGGAGCTTTTTTGCTTATCCTTTTCAAGTGGAAGACTTGATTAAATAAGAAACTGAGGCACGTTCATGGTTTATGACCAGAATCGTGGGGAGGTTTATTACCATTTTCAAGTGGAAGACTTGATTAAAGAAGAAACTGAGACCCGTTCGGGGCTGTTGACCCGAAGAATTGGCTAGCCGAATATCTGGTTATATAATGATTAAGTCTCTCTAGGTTGTGAAACCTGGATTGATATTGCATTTATTTTGCACCTTGAATACTTTGTCCCCTCAGGAAGAATCTATTGGTGGTTCCCCATTGGAGACAAATTTTATTCCCGCAACAGTGTTGTTACAACACTACCTTGAAGTTTATACCTAACAACAAAGGGTGATCTCTTTATTTGAGAAGCTTGTTTTGTTCCTAGATTTCCTTGTGAATGACAAATGATAATCTCTTCCCGAGAAGTTTGTATGTCCCCAATAAAGTTATCAATACCTCAAATTACCCTTCATCAAATGGATATCTCTCCGGGAAGTTTCTGTGAGAGAAGTTTGAAGATCAACATATCAAATTTCCTTTTATCAGATGATAATCTCTCTGAAATTCCCGAAGGGAAGTAGGATGAAGTTATTTCTCATCAAATGGTTATCTCTCCAGAAAATTCCGTCAGAGGAGTTTGTCAAAGATTATTACAAGTGTTTTATCTACTTCATGCAATGTAAACCATAACTAATGGCAGCTTCCCCAGTAAGTTTGTTATCAAATTATGGTTATCTCCCCAGTAAATGCATGTGAGAAGTTTGATGAAGATACATACAAATGATTTTCTCTTTATTTGAGAAATTCGTTTAGCAAATTAACTGACCCGCATATCTTTAAAGATCCCCGATGAAGTTACCAATTCATAAAATGGGTACCCTTTTAGGAGCTTTTTTGCTTATCCTTTTCAAGTGGAAGACTTGATTAAATAAGAAACTGAGGCACGTTCATGGTTTATGACCAGAATCGTGGGGAGGTTTATTACCATTTTCAAGTGGAAGACTTGATTAAAGAAGAAACTGAGACCCGTTCGGGGCTGTTGACCCGAAGAATTGGCTAGCCGAATATCTGGTTATATAATGATTAAGTCTCTCTAGGTTGTGAAACCTGGATTGATATTGCATTTATTTTGCACCTTGAATACTTTGTCCCCTCAGGAAGAATCTATTGGTGGTTCCCCATTGGAGACAAATTTTATTCCCGCAACAGTGTTGTTACAACACTACCTTGAAGTTTATACCTAACAACAAAGGGTGATCTCTTTATTTGAGAAGCTTGTTTTGTTCCTAGATTTCCTTGTGAATGACAAATGATAATCTCTTCCCGAGAAGTTTGTATGTCCCCAATAAAGTTATCAATACCTCAAATTACCCTTCATCAAATGGATATCTCTCCGGGAAGTTTCTGTGAGAGAAGTTTGAAGATCAACATATCAAATTTCCTTTCATCAGATGATAATCTCTCCGAAAGTCCAGAAGGGAAGTAGGATGAAGTTATTTCTCATCAAATGGTTATCTCTCCAGAAAATTTCATCAGAGGAGTTTGTCAAAGATTATTACAAGTGTTTTATCTACTTCATGCAATGTAAACCATAACTAATGGCAGCTTCCCCAGTAAGTTTGTTATCAAATTATGGTTATCTCCCCAGTAAATGCATGTGAGAAGTTTGATGAAGATACATACAAATGATTTTCTCTTTATTTGAGAAATTCGTTTAGCAAATTAACTGACCCGCATATCTTTAAAGATCCCCGATGAAGTTACCAATTCATAAAATGGGTACCCTTTTAGGAGCTTTTTTGCTTATCCTTTTCAAGTGGAAGACTTGATTAAATAAGAAACTGAGGCACGTTCATGGTTTATGACCAGAATCGTGGGGAGGTTTATTACCATTTTCAAGTGGAAGACTTGATTAAAGAAGAAACTGAGACCCGTTCGGGGCTGTTGACCCGAAGAATTGGCTAGCCGAATATCTGGTTATATAATGATTAAGTCTCTCTAGGTTGTGAAACCTGGATTGATATTGCATTTATTTTGCACCTTGAATACTTTGTCCCCTCAGGAAGAATCTATTGGTGGTTCCCCATTGGAGACAAATTTTATTCCCGCAACAGTGTTGTTACAACACTACCTTGAAGTTTATACCTAACAACAAAGGGTGATCTCTTTATTTGAGAAGCTTGTTTTGTTCCTAGATTTCCTTGTGAATGACAAATGATAATCTCTTCCCGAGAAGTTTGTATGTCCCCAATAAAGTTATCAATACCTCAAATTACCCTTCATCAAATGGATATCTCTCCGGGAAGTTTCTGTCAGAGAAGTTTGAAGATCAACATATCAAATTTCCTTTCATCAGATGATAATCTCTCTGAAAGTCCCGAAGGGAAGTAGGATGAAGTTATTTCTCATCAAATGGTTATCTCTCCAGAAAATTCCGTCAGAGGAGTTTGTCAAAGATTATTACAAGTGTTTTATCTACTTCATGCAATGTAAACCATAACTAATGGCAGCTTCCCCAGTAAGTTTGTTATCAAATTATGGTTATCTCCCCAGTAAATGCATGTGAGAAGTTTGATGAAGATACATACAAATGATTTTCTCTTTATTTGAGAAATTCGTTTAGCAAATTAACTGACCCGCATATCTTTAAAGATCCCCGATGAAGTTACCAATTCATAAAATGGGTACCCTTTTAGGAGCTTTTTTGCTTATCCTTTTCAAGTGGAAGACTTGATTAAATAAGAAACTGAGGCACGTTCATGGTTTATGACCAGAATCGTGGGGAGGTTTATTACCATTTTCAAGTGGAAGACTTGATTAAAGAAGAAACTGAGACCCGTTCGGGGCTGTTGACCCGAAGAATTGGCTAGCCGAATATCTGGTTATATAATGATTAAGTCTCTCTAGGTTGTGAAACCTGGATTGATATTGCATTTATTTTGCACCTTGAATACTTTGTCCCCTCAGGAAGAATCTATTGGTGGTTCCCCATTGGAGACAAATTTTATTCCCGCAACAGTGTTGTTACAACACTACCTTGAAGTTTATACCTAACAACAAAGGGTGATCTCTTTATTTGAGAAGCTTGTTTTGTTCCTAGATTTCCTTGTGAATGACAAATGATAATCTCTTCCCGAGAAGTTTGTATGTCCCCAATAAAGTTATCAATACCTCAAATTACCCTTCATCAAATGGATATCTCTCCGGGAAGTTTCTGTCAGAGAAGTTTGAAGATCAACATATCAAATTTCCTTTTATCAGATGATAATCTCTCTGAAATTCCCGAAGGGAAGTAGGATGAAGTTATTTCTCATCAAATGGTTATCTCTCCAGAAAATTCCGTCAGAGGAGTTTGTCAAAGATTATTACAAGTGTTTTATCTACTTCATGCAATGTAAACCATAACTAATGGCAGCTTCCCCAGTAAGTTTGTTATCAAATTATGGTTATCTCCCCAGTAAATGCATGTGAGAAGTTTGATGAAGATACATACAAATGATTTTCTCTTTATTTGAGAAATTCGTTTAGCAAATTAACTGACCCGCATATCTTTAAAGATCCCCGATGAAGTTACCAATTCATAAAATGGGTACCCTTTTAGGAGCTTTTTTGCTTATCCTTTTCAAGTGGAAGACTTGATTAAATAAGAAACTGAGGCACGTTCATGGTTTATGACCAGAATCGTGGGGAGGTTTATTACCATTTTCAAGTGGAAGACTTGATTAAAGAAGAAACTGAGACCCGTTCGGGGCTGTTGACCCGAAGAATTGGCTAGCCGAATATCTGGTTATATAATGATTAAGTCTCTCTAGGTTGTGAAACCTGGATTGATATTGCATTTATTTTGCACCTTGAATACTTTGTCCCCTCAGGAAGAATCTATTGGTGGTTCCCCATTGGAGACAAATTTTATTCCCGCAACAGTGTTGTTACAACACTACCTTGAAGTTTATACCTAACAACAAAGGGTGATCTCTTTATTTGAGAAGCTTGTTTTGTTCCTAGATTTCCTTGTGAATGACAAATGATAATCTCTTCCCGAGAAGTTTGTATGTCCCCAATAAAGTTATCAATACCTCAAATTACCCTTCATCAAATGGATATCTCTCCGGGAAGTTTCTGTCAGAGAAGTTTGAAGATCAACATATCAAATTTCCTTTTATCAGATGATAATCTCTCTGAAATTCCCGAAGGGAAGTAGGATGAAGTTATTTCTCATCAAATGGTTATCTCTCCAGAAAATTCCGTCAGAGGAGTTTGTCAAAGATTATTACAAGTGTTTTATCTACTTCATGCAATGTAAACCATAACTAATGGCAGCTTCCCCAGTAAGTTTGTTATCAAATTATGGTTATCTCCCCAGTAAATGCATGTGAGAAGTTTGATGAAGATACATACAAATGATTTTCTCTTTATTTGAGAAATTCGTTTAGCAAATTAACTGACCCGCATATCTTTAAAGATCCCCGATGAAGTTACCAATTCATAAAATGGGTACCCTTTTAGGAGCTTTTTTGCTTATCCTTTTCAAGTGGAAGACTTGATTAAATAAGAAACTGAGGCACGTTCATGGTTTATGACCAGAATCGTGGGGAGGTTTATTACCATTTTCAAGTGGAAGACTTGATTAAAGAAGAAACTGAGACCCGTTCGGGGCTGTTGACCCGAAGAATTGGCTAGCCGAATATCTGGTTATATAATGATTAAGTCTCTCTAGGTTGTGAAACCTGGATTGATATTGCATTTATTTTGCACCTTGAATACTTTGTCCCCTCAGGAAGAATCTATTGGTGGTTCCCCATTGGAGACAAATTTTATTCCCGCAACAGTGTTGTTACAACACTACCTTGAAGTTTATACCTAACAACAAAGGGTGATCTCTTTATTTGAGAAGCTTGTTTTGTTCCTAGATTTCCTTGTGAATGACAAATGATAATCTCTTCCCGAGAAGTTTGTATGTCCCCAATAAAGTTATCAATACCTCAAATTACCCTTCATCAAATGGATATCTCTCCGGGAAGTTTCTGTGAGAGAAGTTTGAAGATCAACATATCAAATTTCCTTTCATCAGATGATAATCTCTCCGAAAGTCCAGAAGGGAAGTAGGATGAAGTTATTTCTCATCAAATGGTTATCTCTCCAGAAAATTTCATCAGAGGAGTTTGTCAAAGA